>NC_043714.1:66800300-66821333 GCF_006229205.1 Suricata suricatta | reverse complement strand
CTATATGGCAATGAGAAAGAATGATATATGGCCATTTGTAGGAAAGTGGATGGACCTTGAGGGTGTCATGCTAAGTGAAATAAGTCAGGCAGAGAAGGATAGATACCATATGTTAGCACTCATAGGTCTAACAGGAGAGACCTGGCAGGGGACCATGGGGAGAGGAAGGGGGAAAGAGAGCGGGGAAGAGTGAGGGACACAGATCAAGGGAGACTACTGAATACTGGAGACAAACCATGGACTGAAGGGGGAGGGGGAGGGGAAGAGGGGGTGATGGTCATGGTGGGGGGCATGTGTGGGGAGAAGCACTGGGTGTTATATGGAAACTAATTTGACAATAAACTATTATTAAAAAAATCATGAGTAGATGTTATAAAGGCATGACATGACGCAGCCAATTTGCTGTCATTGACGGAGGTGGAGAACCACAGATTCAGTGTCACAGAAACATATTGTTGGAGTAAGACTGTCAAATCATTCAGTATGACTGTTCAAGTGTCTCCTTTCAAAACATACTAGTAGAAAACTTCCTTTCATTCCAAGTACTTTACTAAGTGCTAGGCCCTTAATAAAGAAGGTCTGGTCCCCAGTCTCCAAGATGGGGGACAGATAAGTTTGCTCATTTCTTCATTCATTTCTTCATTCAACAAATAATCATTTGACACTTACTGTGTAACAGGCATTGTGCAGGATTACAAGATTAAAGTAATAAAATGTGGGCTCCTTATGCTATGGAGCTAACAGTCAAATGGGGGGAGACAAATATTCTAGACTGTTAGTACAAGAGAATTCACCTCTAAAATGACAAACTATGGTAAATCTATGAAGGAAATAGGGAACTGCACCTAGTCTTAGGCATCCAGGTCTTTAGGGAGTAACATTTGAACTAAGATATGAAAAATGAATGAAAGGCAACTAGCCAAATGAAGATCAGAAAAGGTATTCTAGGCAGAGGGGATATACAGGGTAAGGGCTGTGGAGTCAGGAGGAAATGAGAGGAGACTAGTGTGGCTGGAGTTCAGGGGGTAAGTAGAGAGTAGAGTGAGGGAAGCCTGGAAAATTCTTAGAACCTATACTAAGAATTTCATTACCTATCTCAGGAATGGTGGGAAGCGTCTTAAGAATGGCAAGTGAGGGAGTAGGTGATCATATTTGCAGTCTGAGATGATAACTAGTCCACGGTAGAGAGAACAGATCAGAGAGGGCAAAGGTAGAAACATTTCTTAGCTCAGGAGGGTTTTGATGTGGTTCAAGCCAGGGGTGACAAAGGTTGGACCAAGGCAGAGACTACAATTAGGGGACCGAAGTCATCCAATTGTTAAGAATGAATCTAACATAAAATGTGAGGTGCTACAGTAAAGGTGAACACCTTGTTCTCAACGTGCACCAAGCAAGAGGGTGGTTTCCAGATAAAGAAATAGAAGGTCACAAAGCAGTGATTTGCCTGAGATCATCTAGGCAGTGGGTGGTGAAGGTCAGCTTTTTATCTCTTCATCCTGCCCTGTTCATCTGCCTCCCAAGTCCTCTGGGAAACTGAACCACAACTCTGTTGTTCACTCCCCTTCCGGCACCAGCCCTTGCATGAAGCATTCCCTGCCTTCTTTGACTCCAATTCTCCCCTTCTCAAGGCCCTTGAGAAAGTGGCACAGAGAGCCTTGACCTGCAGAATCTAACGCACATCTTTGTTTCAACTCCTGGGTCCATCTGGGCCTTGGGCCATATCTTGTGAAAATAAAATCAGCTCAGTCATGGGATCCACCCATGTGAATGCCAAGGGGTTGAAAGAAACCTCTCCCATCTCACAATAGAAAGCAATAACTGAGAAACAAATTTCAAACATTTCTCTGCACAATGTGCACTAAAACCTCATTCAACCATTATGCAAAATGCACTGCTACTGCTGGATGCCAGGCAATGCACTTTGGGTGTGCATTTTCATGAACTCTTGTTAAGTGACTGTGTAGGCGTTATTGGCCTCAATTTTTTTCAGAAGGCAAAAGCGAGCATTTCTCTTTTGTTTCCATTAGATCATAAGATCCGTGAAGACATGGATGTGATCCATGTATTCCTCCAAGTGAAATATTATCTCTAGCACCAAATAGATGCCTAATTTATAGTTTTGAATAAGTAAATAAGAATAGGCCAGTTAAAACAACTACTTAAGACTGTAGAACTTTTGAGAGGGGGTAGGAAGGGGCATGCTGGGACTCTCATGCCTAGGTCAGTTTGACCCCAAACTCCATAGTGCTTCCATTATACTTTCTATACCACTTCGTTTGGGAACAGGGAGAGATATGATTAGAATGTCTGGCCCTAACCCCCTCAGTTTACTGAGATGAAGCTGAGGCCAGAAGAGAAGTGACTTATTCAAGGTATCCCAGGACACTGATACCAGATCTGAAAATTCCAGTCTCCTGGCTCCAGTTTCTTTGGACTTTCTTCCACCCATTCTCTTAGCAAAGATGGAGAAGGCTGGGTGGCACAAAGACCAAGCGCAGAAGTCCCAAAGTCTGACTCAACCTGTAATCCAAGCATCTCTCCTTGAAATCTATGATCTCAGACAAAATGCCTCTGAAGATGTAAGTATCTAATCTGTACAATGGGGTTCATTAATAAGACTTTATATGAAATAAGTATGTTGTGAAGATTCTATGACACAATCCACCTAATGTGTTCAGGATAATGTCTCTTCTATAGAAAACACTAAATAGAACTGAGTGATCTCTCATTTACAATTAAAATGTTATAATCGCTTTTCTAAACCTTGGTTTTCCCATGTGCAAAAAGAGATGATAATGGTACCCACCTCACAATTGTTTTCCTGAAGATTAAATCACACCGTAGCTTAAAATGGTACCTGGCAAACAGAAAGCGCCAAACAAATGTAAGTTATTTTCTACAGCTATTTTTATCATTACTATTAATTCTATTTCTGCTGGGATTGCAACAGCTGACACTTTAGATGAGCGAGCAATGCACTGAGTGACATTTTCCATGGAGTCTTCCTTCTTTTCCAGGGGGAATGCTGGGAATGGATGGGACATGAACAGCTTCTTCCCACTCCAGATCTCCCTCAGCCCAAGTAACTCCAAATCCTCCTCAGGAGGGGCCAGAAGAAAGCAGATTTCAACCGTCCTCAGATCAGATAGTGCAAGGACCTGGTGTATCCCCCTTGATATCTTTTACATCTTGCTTATTATGGGGTTTTCTTTCCTTATATTTTTTCCCTTCTTCTGATGATTTAAGCTCATTTTGAAAACAGCAGCCAGTTCAGCAGCATGCAACGCCTTGTTTCAGTCCTGTGACTGGAGATTTATAAGGGAAAACAAAAGCCTCAAGTGTCTTTGGAGAACAGTCATCTTAGCATAAGAATAATCATAACTAATGTTGCTGAAATGCCCTATGGGTATGGGGCATATTACTTACTACAATGAATAATTTTATGTGTCAACTTGAGTGGGCCTTGAGGTGCCCAGATATTTGGCCAAATATTGTTTTGTTGTTTTCCTGTGAGGGTGTTTTGGGACCATATTAACTTTTAAAGTGGTAGACTAAATAAAGTAGTTCTCCCTAATGTGCGTGGGCATCATCCACCTAAATGAAGCAAAAGGATGACCATCCCCTGAGTTAGGGGGGATTTTCCCTTCCTGATTGTCTTTGAACTAGAACATTGGCTTTTTTTCCCATGCTTTCAGGATTCAAACTGAAATATTGGCTCTTACTGGTCTTGAAAGTGCTGACCTTCAGAAAGGAACTCACCATCCGTGCTCCTGGGGCTCCATGTTGCCAACTCACCCTGCAGATCTTGGGACATGTCAAACTCCATAATCATGTGAGCCAATTCCTTATAATACACACACACACACACACCTGTTGGCTCTGTTTCTTTGGAGAACAATGACCAACACATTTAGTATGTCATGACTTCAAGCCCCACATTGGACAAAAGAAAAAAGGAAAAACTGGTGAAATTCAAATAAATTCTAGAGTTTGGTCAGAGAACTGTACCAGTTTTATTTTCTCAGCATTGACAAACATATCACGGTAAGTTGTTAAAAATGGGGAAAACTGGATGAGAGGAATATGGGAAACTTCACAACATCTTTGTAAGTTTTCTGTAAATCTAAAGTATTCTAAAACTGAAAGTTTATATTTAAAAAAGGACATCAAAGGGGAGCCTGGGTGCTCAGTCAGTTAAGCGTTTAACTTTGGCTCAGGTCATGATCTTCCAGTTTGTCGGACTCTGGGCTGACAGCTCAGAGCCTGGAGCCTGCTTTGGATTCTGTGTTTCCTTCTCTCCCCCCCTCATCTCCCACTTGCATTCTGGCTCTCTCTTTTTCTCAAAATAATAAACATTTAAAAAAAGACATCATGTTGGAATATGAGAATAGTTAGAGAGACACTGTGCTATAGGGATTTCACTTATATATATCAATCAATATATATGTGTATGTGTTTATATGTATAATTAAGTACATAGTAAATATAAATGTTATATGTGCATATATTTTTTGAAAAGTTGAGTTATTTTATTATTTTTTTAAGTTTATTTATTTATTTTGAGAAAGAGAGAGCGACAGCAGAGGAGGGCCAGAGAGCAGCAGAGAGAAAGAATCCCAAACAGGGTCCACACTGTCAGTGCAGAGCCCTACATGGGGCTCAAACTCACGAATCACGAGATCATGACCTGAGCTGAAATCAAGAGTCAGAGGTTCAACAGACTAAGCCACACAGGTGTCTCTTGAGTTATTTTATTTTACAGATTAGGAAATTGAAATACAGTTCTGACATATATAACTGAATTTTTTATCTGAGCTGAGATTTCAAAATATGATTGTGTGATTCTCAAGCTGTGTTCTTTCTTAGCGAAGAACACAGGGAGCAGGAAAAGTCCTTGTAGTACTAATGGTTAGATAGATACTTAATTCTTAGCTGTTGTTTCTCCTGTTCTTGTTATTAGTCTAGAGAACTAGGGAGAAGAGCTGTCTGGCCAGAAGAGCCTAATATCTGTGGTCCTTAATATTCAGTTAATCCAAGGAAGTATGAGTGATTTTGCCTGTAAAGTACAGACTACACATCTCTTTAATCAGATCTCCCTCTTAATGTCCTAATGGGCAGACTATCTGGGATCATTAATGTCTGTGATGTATTTAATGTTCATGTTAGCAAAGGCCAAATGTGAGTGCATTCTTAACAAACCCAATCAACAAATATAATCATATCCACTCTAGAAATGTCTAAGCCATTATCCTGTTAAGAAACCATAAAACAGAATGTCAGGCCTTGTAGAGTCAGAACCTAGAAATCTGGGCTGCTGCCTCTTCAGCGGAGAGAAAGGGTTGTTTACCTAGGTTCATAACTAACAAGTCAACGTTCTCTCATCAAAATGAGTAGCAAAATTAAAAAAAAAAACAGCCACCTCTACTGTTGGAAGAATCGAAATATAATTGTTCCAAATTATATTGGGGGGATGGGGGAAGTCTATAGTATGAAAACTTATTCTTTGAAGAGGGAGTATCTAAAGGAGAAGAGGAAGTTTTCAGGAGGGAGCTTAGGGCTGATGACGACTTTGCCAAATACCCCAAGGCAAAGACTGGCTGACAGTGTATTTTATAGTAGCAATTCGTTCAGAGATCAAGGTGATTTCTACTGAGAGTGACTGACTTCGTTTATGAATCACACAAAGAATATTTATATCTACTTACGATGTGAAAGCCAGTATGGGAGAAAAAGCTAAAGTTTCTGGACCATATTGATAGTTTAAGGAAAAGATATATTTGACTCTTTGAAGTCAGAATTCCCCAGAAAATATTGGCTATGAAATCATTCTGCTGGGTATGGTCATCTAACAACAATATCAATAATAGAGGCCCAAATCCCCAATCATAATGCAAAATCCAAAAGGCTCTAGAAACTGAAAATATTTTTGTAATCTGATGCACACTTGTTTAATGACTAAATCTGACCTGAATTAACTTGAGGCTATTTATAATATTTCTAACTGTCATTTAGAGTGAATCTTCATGAATTTTGCTGTATAAAAATGAATATATTTGGTTACAGAGAGCTGCCTTAGATCCCTCTGGTATCCTTCTGGGGTATTTCACACACACACACACACACACACACACACACACACACACACACACTATTTGAATTGCATTATCTTCCTAAAAATTCAAAATATCTGAAATCAAAATAATTTGGGCCCTAAGGCGTCAGATAAGGAATTATGGCCATGAAACATCTGTTCGTATATACTCATAATGTATGTGTTCAAGAAATGGTTGATATTTTCTTAGTGTGTACATTATCTTGCTTAAGACTCATAGCCAGCCATTTGAAGTACTCAGTTATTTAGTCCCACTTGTGGATTGGAAACTGGGGCTTAGAGCTAATAAATCCCTTATCCTAAATGGAGATTCTTAGTTCCAACACTATGCCCTTTACCAGTACCTCCTAAATTGCATAGATGCCACTTAAAGGCACTGTATGAAATGTAATTTAAGAAATACATTTCCTTCTTTTCTCTTTCCCTGAACTGATGGTCATTACCTACACCAGTTTTCTTTAGCTGCAGCCACAGGAGGATTATTTAAAAACTAAATCCGGAGAGTGGGGCTTTTACGTAGGCAGTAGGCAGTGGAGTGCTGGAACACTGGCTATCTGGGGGTAGATGGTGGCAAGAAGCCCCTGATTTGTAGCACTTGCCAGTTTCGGGGCATAAATTCTCCCTCCCTGGTTAATTTTAAGGCACCCTGGTGTTAACTACTGGCTCACAAAATTTCTCAATGTTTAACCGTTGGCTCTTATAAGTTGATACAAGCCAGCTAGCTCCATCTCACCACTGGGACCAGGTTACTGTTCAGAAATCTAAGGTGACTTCAGGAAAGAGTCTTCTCTCTTGAAAGCATCTAGAGTATCCAAGGAAACTTTTGCTCTGTCCCTATGTGTTTACTGAAAATTCTTATGGGGAATAAACTTGTTCTGCAACTCAAGGACCATTAAATGGGGACCCACTGTATATTAGGCCCTAGGAAGAACACTGAGGTTAAAAAGATGAACAGATTACATGGCTCCAACCCTCAAGCTTTTTACAGACTTGTAGGCAAGATAGCCAAGGAAGATGATTGCAACACAATGTGAAGGTTGGATGTCGATCCACATCTGTTTACCTGCTTTCTCTTTGTTCCTTCCCTCAACCACATAAGACATCTTGGCTTCCCACATATTATCCAAATAAATCCCACTGGAAACCCAACACTATCTAAATCTTGTTTGATGATTAGCAGGGAGAGTGTTCTTACCTCTCACAGTAACCTACAATTTCCCTGGCCATGCCATTGGATGGAATGTATCAGTCTGCATGCACCTGGGGCATTATGGTTTAATTCCTCCTGGGAGAAAAGAAGTACAG
Organism: Suricata suricatta; assembly: GCF_006229205.1. NCBI lineage: Eukaryota > Metazoa > Chordata > Mammalia > Carnivora > Herpestidae > Suricata > Suricata suricatta. Next base: position 66,813,916 of record NC_043714.1, on the reverse strand, counting down.
CCCTACTATCAGATGAGTTCTCTTAGTACTGGCTCTACCATTCCTAGATGAATTATCCCATCTATCTGCCCTCTGGGGAAATTTCAGCAAAACCTGGAATACCTACACATTGCCTTTCTCCTCTCCCTCCATTTAACCAGTAAGAATTTACTGAGTACCTATCATGTGCTAGACACCCTTCTCGGCTCTTGGGACACAAAGATGAAAATTATTGTGCCTGCACCTAAAGGAGCAAACATTTCTGTCTGGAAGATAGATGGTAAGCAAATCATTGCAAAAGAGGGGGCTGTAAGGGTCTTAATGAGGGGAGGTATTGCCCAGATTGGGGCACAGAACAGGAGTGGCTAGGGGGACACTGAAGCTTCAAAAAATAGGAAACGTTCATCCTGGATTTCGAAAGAGGAGACATAGCCTTCCACATGAATGATGGTGGGGATTGCATGGAGAAGTACGGCATTCCATGCAGCAGGAAGAATGGGTCCAAGGACAAGGGAGGTGTGTAAGCTCAGAGGATCACAGACTGAGTTCTGTGTGAAGAGACGCGTATAAGAACAGGAAAACTTAATGTTTTCTGTTTAAGAAGTCTGTATCTTATATACATACAACTCAGACCTGGTGAACTCAGGGCATATTCGTATCTTCAGCATCTGGCATGCTGCCTGGTACAGGATATTCAATGATTACTGAATAGAATAAATTACTATTAGAAATAGAGATATAGGGGCACATGGGTGGCTCAGTTGGTTGAACATCCAACTTCAGTTTACATCATGATCTCATGGTTCCTGAGTTCAAGTCCTGCTCCTGGCTGGCTGCTATCAGTGCAGAGCTCTGTCCCTGTCTCTCTCTACCCCTCCCTCACTTGCACACACTCTCTCTTTTTCTCTCAAAAATAAATAAACATTAAAAAAATAAATAAAATAAAAGTAGAAACTTAGTTATACATTCTTATAAACCTGGTAAATTTTTAAAAATTCAATAGAATATGTAAAATCATTCAATGCCAGGGGATCCTGGGTGGCTCAGTCAGTTAAGTGTTCAACTTTGGCTCATGTCATGATCTCATGGTTTGTGAGTTTGAGCCCCACCTCGGGCTCTGTGTTGACAGCTCAGAGCCTGGAGCCTGCTTCAGATTCTGTGTCTCCCTCTCCCTCCCCTGCTAATACTCTGCTTTTCTCTCTCTCTCTCTCTCTAAAAAAAAATAAATAAACATTAAAAAAATGTTAAATCATTCAACGTCAGACAGAAAATCTCTGGATACTTCTGCAAGGAAAAGTATTTAGTTTTGTGATCAACTGTATGCTTGGAGCTTGAAAATTTTAGTTTAGATCCCCATATTCCTTATTTGGGCAGAGATTGTTCAATTTCCTGGGACAATCTTGGTGAATTTGTGGAAAATTTTGTGATCTCTTTGCAGAGAAAAACAAATCTAAACAGAGAAACCCATCTTGCTAATATGCACTGTTTGGAAAAGCCACTAAAACTTGAGTGTGAATATGTGCCAGTTTTCCTGAGATAATCCAGATCCGTGGCTGTTATTTCTCCTGATTTAAGAATGAGTAGCACCACCTTTCCCAATCAGAAACGTCACATTTGGAATAATAAGTTCTTTGCTGAAATTATGACTGATAAAATGCTTAGAAGAAATGTGGTATGCACAGATCAATGTAGAAGGATGCTCCTTTTGGAGCATAAATGTCCAGCAACGCAGGGCTGGCTGGATTAATAATGGGCATTCCCACATGGCAATCGCGCCTCACTATTAAGAATAATGATGTGGATCTTTATTGACCTACATGGAAAGATGCACATGATATATTGTTGGACATGAAGAAAGGCAGATCTCATGGTAGTACATTTTATTATTTTATTCTTCTAAAGGAGAAAGATGGATGGTAGGAGGGGAGAGATTTGAAAGCAGTTACAGGTGTATTTAAACCTCTGCCCTATTTCATGGCCACAGGGACCAATCCAGGTCATTTAGAGTTTCTGACCATCGAATTCCTTTGCTGTAAAATGAGGTAAAAATAATAGTTGCTTTTTGACGCTGTCTGATGAAATTGTGTACCTTAATGCATTTTGACACAGTGGTTCTCAAATAGGGGTAGTTTTGACCCCCAGAAAGCTTAACATCCTATGAGGCACAGAATAGCCCCATAACAAAGGATTCTCTGGCCCCAAAGAATAGTAGTGGTGAGGTTGAAAAACTGATTTAGACACAATAAAGACTCAATAAGTGTATATGAAAGCTAGTATTTCTAATGAGCTGATATGGATATTCTTTCTATGGTACGATTCAATGTGTGTGTCTCTGTGAATGTGCTTTCATTGTATTCATCTTTATTTTGTATTATTGTCTGTGTTGAATGCAGACTGCTTGAGTAATAGAAAATAAATAAAAAGAACATTTCAAAACCAATTTTCAATATCTATATTTTAGGTGGCAACAACCATGAATAGTTCAAATGGAAGCCTTTTTAAGTCAGAGGTCAAACCTCATGTACATTAGGCAAGCCTAGCATATAATAATAGGCTTATTACTTGATAGCACCTGCTGATGTGAATTAATATACACAAAGCAATAGTGCTAAAAAAGGGAGAGGAAGCTAGCTTGTATGACTAGACGAATTTTTGTTAGCACTTTAACAAATGGGGATAAACTAATTTGGAATCAGTATCTTAAAAATATGTAAATTACGCCACCAGCATCCTATCTGGGAACAGTTAGTCAGCTAAATTTGTCTCCTATGATGCACTGTCATTGACTACCACTACGTACCAATCACACATATAACTTTCACAGGCCGAAAAGTTCAAATGCCTCCACAAAATAAACATCTTGAAGGTATAGAGTGTTTTCTGTGTATTTATATCCCTTCATTCTATAGTGTTTATTCCTCTCTCTGGTTCAACAATGTTGTTTCATTTCCCTGCTGAATCATCTGTCCCAAAATATCAAAAAAGAGCTCTTATCCTGGTGACTCCTTGAGTTATGGTGTTAATTTGTAAAAACTTAGGTGAAATTGAACACCTCTGAAGCTCCAAGTCCTTCTTGGTACAGTGGGGATTATAAAATTTATTTCATAGGGCTGCTCTGACAATCAAATAGAATGATATTTTAGAAGTGTTATACAGGGGCGCCTGGGTGCCTCAGTTGGTTAAGCGTTAGACTTCTGCTCAGGTCAGCTCAGGTCATGATCTTGCATTTCATGAGTTTGAACCCCCATCAGGCTCTGTGCTGACAGCTCAGAGCCTGGAGCCTGCTTTGGATTCTGAGTTACTCTCTCTCTCTCTGCTCCTCCCCTGCTCACACTCTATCTCTCTCTCTAAAAAAAATAAAAATAAATTAAATAAATAAATAAATAAGTGTTATACAATGTGCAGGGCACTCAGCAAGTGTTATCTTTTGTCTTTTCAAATGAGGACCATTTGCAAAATGCCACAGGTGCACAGAGAATCAAGCTCTCTTGTAGTCATGTACGTGGACAGAATCATGAATACATGGTTCACTGAAAGACACTGTTGTGTCATAGGTCTACAGTCCCCAAATAGCAAAGTCATTTTTAAATGTAATGGCCAACTCAGTGTCAAGGTGAAGCTCTTCTTATAAGCTATCTTTCCAACCTCCCTGTACTCCTTTCCATCCCTACTCCAGAGATTATTTTTTCTATTTTTCCTCATGTATCATTGGCAGCCGTACATTGGATAATGCTGGGATACTTAGTGGTCCTAAGGAATCTCTTTCTGCCTGATTTCACAAGGTCTATCAAACAAATCCCTCATGGTTCTATCATTGAATAATGAATCAAGCCAAAAACAATTGATCTGCTCCAAGCATGTCAGCAACATATTGATTGTCTCATTGAGCTCTGCTCAAATGCAACAAAGGTGAGGAAAGCCATCACTGCATTGAGAAATAGGCAAATGAAGGACCCTATGCAGACCTTTTCCCTGTCTCTTTCTTAATCATTGCTGTTATTTTATAAATCGATTTTAAGGCTGTTAACACATGAATTTGTATCACCATGTCATGATGGAAAGAACTGGGTCAAAGTTTCCTTTTGGTCACTTGGGTTTGTGAGCATAAACATACTACTTTACCTCTAGTGGTCCATAAAACAGGAATCATATTGAGTGTTTCCATGGAGAGGCTCTATGTGATCATGTAGAAGCCAACATAAAGCAATAATTAAGAGCAAGTGTTTTGGAGTCAGATGACATTGATGTGGACCCTAGCTCTGCAATGTCATTGCAGCAAGATCATGAGCAATTGACTTAACTTGTTTTTATCTTAGTTTCCTTACCTATAAAATATTTCAGTTAAAATTAGCTTTATTATTCCTGCCTTTTGAAATGTCTTTTACTATCCATTCTTTTTTATGTTTTTCAGGGTCACCTTTTCCATTTTATTTCACACCTTCTTAGCAGCTACATCGCATGAGGCAGGGACTGCTTGTTGTCCACCAAAACCCAAACTCCAAGACTAACCCAGTTATAAAACTTCCAATGCTAGCTGGGTACATGGTTTCCAAATTACAGACTGAATTTCTAGGTCTCCCCTATAGATAGATGTAGCGATGTAAGTGTTACCCAATTGGGTGGACGAAGTCATATTTGTAAAGCAAAGAGGTATGTTCTTTTCTGCCCACTTCTTCCTTCAGGATATTTTGTGAATATTCATGTGACTAGTTTGGCTGGAACTGAACCACGAGCTTGAAGAAAAATTTGAAAAGCTTGATCTAGAAGTTGCAAAATGAACATGGGAGGATAGCAGAGTAGAAAGAATTCTGGGACTTTGATAATTAAGGAGTCACTACAGAAGTCCTGAAGCCTCTATCAAGATTTTTGGTTGAGAATGAAAAATATTGTCATGCTTTATTAAAATCACTGCTAATTGGGGTTGAGGAAAAATCATGTTCTCATACCTATAGGTATCACCTTGGTACCAGAAATCAAGTTATTTCCATAGTTTTTGCTGGGGAAATGCTCAGGATAAATAAACAGATGGGATAATAATCTATTTGCATGGGTAAAGTACTATCCTTACCCATCTTTCTTTAAATCTACTGAATGAGTAAATAAATAAATGCATATTGGAAAAAAATCCAGTAAATGAACTAACTATCCTCCAACCTAGTTTATTTCAGAGCAATTTTAATTCAACTTTTCTCCCAGGAGTCTCTGAGAATTCAGTGTAAGTCATGTATGTTTCAGCAATACAGAGTGTTAGAAAATACACAGCACTGAGGATTAAGAGACCTGGACACTGCCCTGCTCCTTCCTAAATGAACTGCCGGACTTTAAGAATTCTCTCTCTGAGCTTTAGTTGGTATCTTTGAACTATGTAGATCATAACACCAACACTTGTATAATATGAAAGGTTGTTTATAGGGTAATAGATATGCCAGGATCTTGAAACCTTAAAACCTGGAATATTTGCAAGGTATTATTATAACGAGCTGCATTGATGGTTGATGTTGACTCAGAAATTCTGAGGACAAGAACCACCAAGGGGGGGTTCGGAAACTAAAAGCTTGTTGATATGCCAGTTGACAATGCATTTTACAGGGATTGAGAATATGCATTTATGCACTTGGGTCTGCCATTCACACCTGCCCCAACCCAATCCCTGCCCTCTGTGAGGAGACACAAGCCTGCTATTCATCATAGTCTTCTCATGCCACCAAGAATGTGCTGCTGCTCCAGCCCATTGAAACAGGCGGTTGGTTGGCAAAGCCATCAGACACCTGTTGGGGCTGAGTCATCCCTATTCACAGGATGTGCCTCACTGACCGGGCGTAGACTGTTCAGTTAAGGATGAGAGCCCTGGCTGGCCCAATCTGGTGCAGCTGATGCTCTCATTCATTGGCAGCTTTTAGGGGAAACCAGAGAGCCATGGTCTAATTTCACTTGCTCCTCATCTTCTCTTTTGACAGATGGGTGTTCCGCAGTGGAGTGGTCATGCACATTTGTTCAGGTTCAGGAGCCTTACAAGGAATTATCTTGGGCTTGAAGGAAATCAACTGTTTCATGGAAATTAAAATGAGTAGTGGCGGCATTGATATGGTGCCTCCTCGGGTCCCTGACAGTTTCTTCCTGCACTCTCAGCTTTGCTCATGTAGCTCCATAAGTAAAGGTCCAGGCCATGATGTTCATTCCAGAGCCAGTAGGCTTTATAGATAAAAATTGGTTCCTTAGTCTATATACTCTGGATCCCAACTGGTACTTTTGCATTTGTTAAATTAACTCATGAGTATTAGAGTTTTTATAGGAAACCACTGGTCATCAGTACTGGACTTTCTGGGAGAGTCTAAAGGATTAACCCCTTGTCCCAGCTGCTTTTGCAGAATTTCTGTCTAGAGGGAGTGTAGGAGTTATGACACACCTGAAAGAGGAGAGTAGGGGCTTTGACAATTAGTTTCCTATGGGTTTTATATAATATTGAGATAGAGGCATTTCCGAGAGTGGTCCTTACTTCGTTACTGGCATTACCTTTCTCTTTACAGATATCAAATTTACTGAAATACAAAAATAAAAAAAGGAGGAAAAAATTAGCTTTGTTACTGACAAAGGAAGGTTAGAGGATGCAGTAACAGCTTGGAACAGTGTACCAAATAAAACTTTCTTCTCCTTTCCCGCTGAATTCTACTCACCAACCTAGTCCCAGACACTACAGTGGGACATGCAGGATATTCCTCACAGAATTGCAGGCTGCGCTGGGCAGCTGACCTATGCAGGAGAAGGTCTGGCCTGTGGGTGGGCAGGTCCCATAGAGGAGATCCAAAAACAATCATAAAATGACTCTTTTCAAAACCTCAAATTTCTTGAATGGAGGGGAATACATCAGAGATAAAGAGAAAGACAAAGTTCTTGATTCAATATTTGGGAGAAGGCAGAAGCTCCTGTTTTACAAGACCAGTGATAATGCTGGGCAAGAGAGAATATGACTGTTCCTATAGTGTCCAGGCTTAAATAATATGGTTTCCATGGTATGGGAAGAGTACGAAAAGCCTTGTGTTTAGAACTAGATGCAACTAAATTTGAATCCAATGCTATCACTTACAAGCTCTGGAGCAATCTCTTTACCTCTGTTTGCCTTGATCTCTTTCCAATAGAAAGAGGGGGCAGAATTTTAAAATGCCCTCAGAGGAAGTAGGGTGAGAGGCTGTGTGGTTGAAGTCATGGCTCTGGAGCTACATTTGTTTTGTTCTGAGTCCAATCTTTCCTGAACACCTAATTTTACATTTGCAAAATATGATTAAGACCTTCTAGCTTGCAGGGTTACTTTGGTGAAAGAAAAACTATATGTAAAGAATTTAATGCATAATAAATGCTAAATAAATAATTTGCAATTAAAAAAAAGAATTGCTATTCAATTTTTAAGTCATTGCCAAATTATGGAGATGTTATAATTTATAGTAAGAAATATATATTTGTCTTTGTTCTTGTTTGTGGCACAGACCTTCTAAAACTCTTACAGTTTAAGTAATGGAGGTGTTAAAGGTGTCTTTTGTTATGCTAATGAGATGGCTTTTGGAAACCCCTGGATAACCTTAGGAAGAGGGCTGGTCACCCCAGGAACCAACCATGTGATTAAAGAGTTGGAATTTTCAATCCCATTCACCTGACCTCCAGGAAGTAGAGGTTGAATTAATCACCAACGACCCATGATTTAACCAATCCTGACTATGTAATAAAACCTCTATAAAAATCCAGGAGGACAGGGTTCTGAGATCTTCCAGGTTGATGGTGGGGATTTGGATACTAGGGAGTGGAGCACTCAGAGGAGGCACAGAAGCTCCACATCATTCCCCCACAACTTGCCTTGTACATCTCTGACATATGACTGTTCCTGAGTTATATCCTTTTGTAACAAGCCAATGATTTAGTAAGTAAAATATCTCATTGCATTCTGTGAGCCTCTCTAGCACATTAACTAAATCCAAGGAGAGGGTGGTGGGAACTTCTGATTCCTAACCAATCTATCAGAAGCACAGGTGACAACCTGAACCTACAATGGGCATCTGAGCAGAGGGCAGTCCTGTGGGACTGAGCCCTTACTTGTGGAATGTGATGCTACCTCTGGGTAGGAAGTATCAGAATTGAGTTGAATTCTCAGACACCTTGAGAATTGCTTGTTGGTGTGAAGAAACTACCTGCCCCACCCCCAATACCCACATTGGAACTGAGTCCAGAAACCTAAAAGAGAGAACTTATATATTATGAAAAATGCTATTAATAAGGTTCATCCAGTTATTTGCAAGTCTTATTTGCATGTTCTTTGCAAGTATAACAATGCCTTTTTCTCTACTTATCATTTTCTACATTTACCATTCACAGTAGCATGATGTCAACCAAATTTTAAGATTAAACTGAATTATCGTAAGAAATATCTGAGCATGACATACAGAGGCTTCTGCCAGTCCCAAAGGACTCATGCTCTTGATCAGTTAAAAGTGACAGAGCCTAGGGACATCTGGGGGGCTCAGCTGGTTAAGTGTCCGACTCTTGCTTTTGGCTCAGGTCATGATCTCATGGTTCATGGGTTTGAGTCCTGTGCCTGGATCCCAGCTGACAGCATGGAGCCTGCTTGGAATTCTCTCTTTCATGCTTCCTTTGCCTCTCCTCCATTCACGTTTGTGCTCTTTCTCTCAAAATAAATAAACTTTAAAAATTTTTAAAAGATTAAAGAAAGTGATGGAGCCTTCCTGAGGAATTTTTTCCCTTGTTCTTCTTGAACTCACTTCCCTCAAATGAGACTTGGGTTCACACCTATGAGGTGGAGGGGGATGATTGAATAAATATATATGAATTTTATATTTTAAAAGAGAAGATTCATGGGATTCCTGGGTGGCTCAGTTGGTTAAGTGTCTGACTCTTTCAGCTCAGGTCATGATCTCACAGTTGATGAGATATAGCTCTGTGTTGGGCTCTGTGCTGGCAGTGAAGGGACTGCTTGGATTCTCTCCTCTCTCTCTCCCTCCCCTGCTTGTGCTGTGCATGCTCTCTCTCTCTCTCTCTCTCTCTCTCTCTCTCTCTCTCTCTCTCAAAATTAAAGAAATAAACTTAAAAAAATAAAAGAGAACACTCATAAGAATGATCTATATATCAAACATTAAAAGCAGAGATGGTCAGTGAAAAGTTCTGGGCTCCCAAATACTGCATGTTTTCAGGTTCAAAGATCCCCTAGTCTATGGGAAGCTTGATAAACACCAACCATCATATTATCTAAAGGACAATTTATTCCCAAGTGAGTGAGTCCATCCATGAGATAAAAATCCTGAATTTAGTAGAGACATTCAGATATGTGTAAGACATACAGATCACCATGACTAAAAATAAAATACAGACCTCTCTGTATAAAAATGGCATAAAAACTAGAATGATGACCCAGAAAAGTCTATAGTCTTCCAAATTATTATATAAAATATGTTTTAAGTGAAACCAAAGTCTTAATAACACTTAAAATATAAACTCTATATAGGTAGAGTTATGCCTACACATAGAGGCATATATGGTATATAATGGTTAATGATATATAAAAAACCTTAAAATATTTGTTAAATGAATGGATAAATCAATTACATGATGAATCAATAATTATAAGTTGGGACCAATGACATCAAGTTCTTTCTTAGTGACAGGCTCTACTTTGATAAACTTATCCATCCCTGTGGGTTTCAATAGTATGTCAATGATTTCCAATCCCTCTACAGAACTCTGGATATCTGTATATAATTATTTATCTGAAATTTCCACAGAATGTCTGATATGAATCTCAAACTTAACATAGCCAAAAGAGAACTCTGTGCCCTGGCCCCCTTCTTCAAGATATTCTTCCATCTATCTATTCCTGTTGTCCATTGCTGCATAAAATAAAATAGACTTCTTTGTATAAATATGGTATGAAATAATCCCAAGCATAAATAAGAACCCCAAGAGTTGGTGACTTAAGACATGAACAACTTTTTTTCCCACACATTTACAATTTGGGAAAGGATTGGCAAGAATGGCTTATCTCTGCTTCATGCATCATCAGGTGGGCAGCTAGACTAAAGGCTGAATGGTCCATTTCCAAGATGGCTCACTCGCATTTGGCTGGCAAGTTGGTACTGGCTACTAAGCTTAGCTGGTGCTGAGGGCCAGGGACTTTGGTTCCTCTCCAAGTGGGTTTCTCCATGTGGTCTGTGCTTCTTCACCATATGGTGGCTGGGCTCCTAGGAGGATTATCCTAAGAGAGAACCAGGCAGAAGCCATATCACCCCTTATGATCTTATCTCAGGAGCCATACAGCATCATTTCTATAATGTCATCCCAAATATCAATGAAGGAAGCCACAGAGACCTGACGGGAATGCTAAACTGTGCCTGGGGAGGATACTAAGCAAGCATGGAAGTACTATTGCGGCCATTTTTGGAAAATGCACTGTGCTGTATCTTCACATATCAGAAGACAAGGATACTGTGATTCTTCTAGCCAATTGCTCAAGCCTAAAACCAAAATATTATCCTGGATCTGTTCCCTTTTTTTTTCACATTCACATTTGCATTCACTTAATCAGAGAATTCTGTCAACTCAAAACATACTACAAACCTGAAATTGTCTTTATCTTTAGGACAACCATCCTCATCCAAGTTGCATTATCTCCCTCCCAGATGGTTTTATCAGCCTCCTAATTGATCACCACCTTCGCTTTTCCCTACATTCCATTCCCTTTACAGCAGCCAGGGTAATAATTTTAAGACATAATTCAGATCATATCCCTCCCTGCTTACAAAATCTCCACTGACAAAGTGCATCACAGCCTAGTGATAAAAGGAACAATTCACCAGGAAGATATAAAAATTTTAAATGTCAATGAATCTGATATTATAAGCACAGAAAATGAAAAGCAAAAACTGGCAAAATTGATTTGATAATTCTACACTCGTGAAGGGAAATTTTTTCATAGCCCTCTCAGTAACTAATAGGTCAGGCAGAGGAAAAGTATTAATGACACATACCTCAAGGGGTTACAGTGGACTCATCCTTATAGCTGGATGGGCCATCTCATCTGAATTGTTAGGCTTATGCATATATTTATGCATATTGAAAAGGGTGGGAAACACTGCCTTCGACTATCTCTCAGGTAGTAAGACACATACCAGAATGTTCATTGCAGAAGTGTTTTGGATAGTAAACTTTTCAAAATGATTAATATATCCATTGGCAGTAGAATCAAAAGAATTTTTATATCTGCACAATGGATTGCATATGTGTATCAACATGGATAAATTTCACACATTTAGTATTGAGAACAAAACAGTTGCAGGAAATACGCAATGTGAAGTTGTGTATGCAAATTTTAAACATATGCCAAACAATATTGTAATTATTCAAAAATTCCTACATATGCCCTAAAAACACAAAGAAAAGCATGTCGATGAAAGCCACCAAATTCAGGTCAGGGATTACATCTCGGAAGGATGGCAGTGAAGAAGTGAAGAAGAGAAGTACAATAATGGGGTCAGGAGGGACACAAAATGGATTTAAGTTATGTGTGTGTGTGTGTGTGTGTGTGTGTGTTTCATTTCTTAAGGGCTATTTCTCATTATATTATTCATCAAACATTTTTGTACATTTAAACAATAAAAATAAAGCAAGAAAGTTTTAGCTCAGAGCTGATAAAAGCACATGAACACACATGCACACAGCCCACAAACACACACACAAGACCACACATGTGCACATCTCCAGTGGTTTCTGATCAAGTTCCTTATTCCAGAGCACACATATAACCTCTGCACACCTATCAGACCCAACATCATACCACTGTCCCCATGCCAGCCTGTTCAGATTCTCTCATAGGCCAAGTTCATTCTTGCCTTTGAACTTGCTTTCTCCCTGATAACAGTCTGCCTGATTCCTTACCATTTACTACAAACTCAGTTAAATGTCACGTTTTCAAAGAGTTCCCTTGAATTCCGAAGCTAAAGTAGTCACTTCCATTCTTATCACTTCACCCTTATTTACGTCTCCTTATAAGCTATATACTTACTGAAAGTGTTTCACTTATTATAGGATTGCTTCTTGCTTGAACTTCCCTTGTCTAGAACTTGAGATCTGTGAGAACAGGGACCTTACCTGTTCATTTCCAGCTGGTTTTCTGGTACCTGGAAGAGGTCTCATCTATTGACAGCAAACCATAAATGGATGTTGAACTGCTAACTGAATAGAAGGAACATGGATAACCATAGGAGAAAGATACGACCTCCTAGTATTATGTTGTTAGTTGTTATACTGGGAAAACTGAAATATCATTTTATTTTAAATAAAAAAAACAGTTTAAAGTCTGGTTGACTAGAGGTCTTACAAAAGTTACTTTACTTCTGTGAATTTTTATGTGTAAATTATAGAAGGCACTCAAGCATGGCCATTCTGGTCTCTAGCGGTGACAGTGCACATTATTACCTCATGGTAGGAAGGTGAGAAACCCTTGTTAGAAAACTATCTCATGCTCAGACCATCCACCCACTTTGTCTTTAGGGAATATGTTTCTGGTTATGTGCATTGCTTAAAGATTAATATAGGAAACTTTTATATAAAATATAGAGGTTTTATCTTCAGGAAGGATTCCATGCAGGTCTTCCTTGACTTATGACAATAAACTGATGTAAGTCAGAAACGTAATACCTCTAACCTACTAAACATCATAGCTTAGCCTATTGACCTTAAATGTGCCCAGAACCCTTACATTGCTTACAGTTGGGCAAACACATCTAACACAAAGCCCATCTATAATAAAATGTTGAATATTTCATGTAATTGATTGAATACTGTACTGAAAGTGACAAATGGCTTTATGGGTGTAGAATGGTTGTCAATGAATGGTTTGTGGACCCTCGTGGTTGCTGGCAGGACCTGTGGCTGCTGCCTACACCCAGCACCATGACAGGGGACCATACTATGTATTGCTAGCACAGAAGATCACAATTCAAAATCCAGAGTATGGTTTCTACTGAATGCATATTGCTTTTGCACTACTATAAAGCTGAAAACCATCATAAGTCAGGGATCATCTCTATGGCAAAATTTGAGGTCCTTGATTTCTACAAGAACACAGAGCAAAGGAAAATGTATTCCAACTGTATTCCTCTGCCTCAAAGCCATACTTGCAGCCTAACCCTTGAAGGAAGACAGTTAATTGGATCTTTGAAACTGTATTGAAGAGCAGTTGATGATCCTACATTCTGGCAGAATGAGAGTCACTATTCCAAAGTCACTTTTTTTTTGGTTTATTTATTTATTTTTATTTATTTTTTGAATATAACACAATTTATTTTTTTAACATATGCAATTATTTTCCATCATTTACAATACAGTAGTTACAATGACACTCCAAACAGAAAAGCAAAGTAAATAATCAAAACCCCAACTTCTATTTCATGTAATTAGACTTATACAGAAATTAGAAGGTTAAGTACCAGCTAGTTAATCACCTAATTTCACAGCTATCTGAAGTGGCAATCGTTATATAGCAGGTTATCTATGATACATTCAAGATAAATGATACAATTTATTACCTGCCCATAAGCTAAAACACAGCCTGCTTAATACCTTTCCTTAAATTCCACCTC
>NC_043714.1:66789121-66800200 GCF_006229205.1 Suricata suricatta | reverse complement strand
CCTGACTTATTTCGCTTAGCATGACACCCTCAAGGTCCATCCACTTTCTTACAAATGCCCAGATTTCATTCTTTCTCATTGCCATGTAATACTCCATTGTGTATATATACACCACATCTTCTTGATTCACTCATCAGGTGATGGACATTTAGGCTTTTTCCATGTTTTGGCTGTTGTTGACAGTGCTGCTATGAACATTGGGGCACGTGTGCTCCTATGCATCAGCATTTCTGTATCTCTTGGGTAAATCCCTAGCAGGGTTATTGCTGGGTCATAAGGGAGTTCTATGGATAGTTTTTTGAGGAACCTCTACACTGTTTTCCAGAGTGGCTGCACCAGTTTACATTCCCACCAACAGTGTAGGAGGGTGCCCGTCTCTCCACACCCTCGCCAGCATCTATGGTCTCTTGATTTGTTCATTTTAGCCACTCTGACTGGCGTGAGGTGGTATCTCAGTGTGGTTTTGATTTGTGTTTCCCTGATGATGAGTGATGTTGAGCATCGTTTCATATGGCTGTAGGCCATCTGGATGTCCTCTTTGGAGAAGTGTCTGTTCATAATTAAGTAAGTTCTTTCTAAGAGCTACCCTCAGTCTCTCAAGTTAGTGTGGCAGTGGCCTCTATGAACAAACTTCCTGTGGTTAGTGATGATTCTGCCTGTTTGTAGCCATGTGACCTTAACCATGTTCCTTAATATCCTTGTGCAAAATGGAAATGATAATGCTAGTATCTATGCCACAGGAGTGTTCTGCAGATTAAAAGAACTACTGTACATAAAACACTAAGATCAGTGCCCAAAGCACAGCAAACACCGTGTAAGTGTTCACAATAAATATTCTAACTCTATTAACTTTGGGACATTGGCTTTGACTTTTGTGATAACAAGTAAAGAGGTAGTCACCTTCACTCTTAGTTCACACAAGATTCTAAATAACTTGACTAAATCTCTTCTGGTATCTGTTTTATTCCAAGTGCAATACTGTGATGTATAAGAAATATGTATTTGGCAATTCAGTGACCAAAATAAATTTCTCATATATATGTGGTCTTTGTCTATAGTTCCTGCCTCACTGCTCCTAAAACTGCTGGGAATTTTCCATGATGAGAGCAGAAAAGCATCTTTTGTTATGTTAATGAAGTGACTTTTGGAAAGCCTTTAGGTAACCTAGGCATAGGCTGCTGGTTGCCAGGAAAACCAATTTGTGATCAAAGGCTGGAACTTTTAGTTCTTCCCCCCCAACTGGGCAGAGAGGCTGGAGATTGAGTTCAATTACCAGAGGCCAATCATTTAATCAATCACGCCTATGTAACAAAGACTCCATAAAAACTCCAAAGGACTGGGTTCAGAGAGCTTCCTGATTGGTGGACACATGGAGTTGGGGGTGCAGGTGGGGCATCTGGAGAGGCACAGAAGCTCCACGCCGTAGCCTTGGACCTTTTCTTGTGCATCTCTTCCATCTGGCTGTTACTGAGTTACATCCTGTTATAATAAACTGATAATTTAGTGAGTAA
Organism: Suricata suricatta; assembly: GCF_006229205.1. Classification (NCBI taxonomy): domain Eukaryota; kingdom Metazoa; phylum Chordata; class Mammalia; order Carnivora; family Herpestidae; genus Suricata; species Suricata suricatta. Next base: position 66,798,689 of record NC_043714.1, on the reverse strand, counting down.
ATAGGTTTCCTGAGTTCTGTGAGCCCATCTAGCAAATTAATTCAAGAGGAGATCATGGAAACCTCTGATTTATAGCAAGTTGGGCAGAAGTACAGGTAACAGCTTGGACTTGTCACTGGCATCTGAAGTTTGGGCAAGGAGACAATCTGGTAGGACCGAACACTTAAGCATGGAGTCTGATGTGATCTCTGGGTAGATAGTGTCAGAATTGAGTTGAATGGTAGGATGCCCAGCTGGAATCCCCCAAATTGCTTAATATTGGTGTTGGACTATCCTCTACCTCCTGTCCATCACCACATTGAAATTGGGGCCAGAGCCCCAAAACACCAGGCTTAGGGTATTTTTTCATGATATCAATAATATTATTTGAGTACTAATTATGACTGCATACTTTGTGGTAAGCAACTCCTTTTGTAATTTTAGAGGACACTTTCAATGACTTTGCCTAGGGTGGCTAGGGTTACTACAAATTTGGCACTGAACTACCTCTCTTTCACCCCTCCTTGCTTTTCCCTTTATAACCCATGCCATTCAACTGTCCTTGGAAAGTAGTGTTGGCAGATCATGGAAATTCCCCATCAAAGTTGTACTGAATTGAATTGGAATGCTGAAATAATTGTGATATAAACCCAATCACTTCTGGATTTTATAATTAATGGTTGTTTCCTTGTCGTTAATCATTTTGTCCCATTTGTGAATATTTACTAAGCTTTGCCTTTAATTCTAAGCCATTTTTATCTCTAAAACAAGATATGATTGGCAGTGAGAATAGTAGAGAAATTTCTTGTAGCTCTGTCTTGTTACCGTGAATCTACAAGTTTTTAAGGTATTAATTACTTACTCATGCAGTAAACGGTGCACATTTATCATGTGCCACCCTTCAGATGCACCAATTTGGAGAGACCTATCTCCTCTTAGGGATTTCAAAATCTAATGGGGGAGACAGACACATCAGATACATGACGAAGAGAGGGAGAGGGCATTTTAATTTATAAAAATGAGTACTATGATACAGATAAACATAGTGGGTATATAGGTAAAGTTCAAAAGTTTGGAGGAGAGGCAACTCATCCCACTGTGGGTTAAAGTAGGAGTAAGGTGGGGTACCTGAGTGGCTCAGTCGGTTGAGCATCTGACTTCGGCTCAGGTCATGATCTCACGATTTGTGGGTTCGAGCCCCGCATTGGACTCTGTGCAAACAGCTCAGAGCCTGAAGCCTGTTTCAGATTCTGTGTCTCCCTCTCTGTCTGTCCCTCCCCCACTCATGCTCTATTTCTCTCTGTCTCAATAATAAATCAACATAAAAAATTTAAAAAATAAAGTAGAGTAAGGTTCCATATAAGACACATGGCTTTTCAGTAGAGAGGAGTACTCAAAAATTTGGATGAAGTTGGTCCACACCAACAGAAATAATCTCTCAGACAAGATGAGTCATGTATGAGAAGGCAACTCATTTGGGAAGTGTGATTGTTGAGTCTAAGGACGCAGGTCTGAAGTCGGCTTCTCAGAATCATTAGACAATAGAAGTGCACACATTGCTCAAGGAAGGAGGGACCACCCTTGTAACACCCAATCAGGAAAGGCCAGCTAACATCTTTAACATTTCTAAGGGCGGGCCTAAAGATGGAGGCTAAGACTAGTCACACCCTATGTGAGGGTCCTGGGCCCACTCTGTGATTGGTCAATACTCTAAATGTTGTGATTGGCTCCCACCAAAAGTATCAATGAATGGTTAAACCTGCTGTTAATGGTATCGTATAGTAATGATTGGACCCCTGTACCTGTGTCACAATTTTCTGTAACTCCCCCTTCCCAAAACTCATAAAAACCATACCCCGCCATGTTCGGGGCTCTCAGCATGAATTTGCGCTGGTAAAGTCTGTGAACCCGAGCTTAGACTCAGCCAACCTAAACTTGTAATAAAGCCCTTTGCTTTTGCATGCATGACTCGGTCTCCCTGGCAGTCTCTGGTTTTTGGGGGTGATATTGGAGACTTGGGTATAACATGAGTATCGCTCATTTTCTTTCCCTTTCCCAAAGGAAAATAAAAGTAACTCATTATCCACCATGGAGAAGTAACATTCTGAAAGTTCATCTGGTCCAAAAGCCTAGATTAACAAATGAACCACGGTGAGTACCAGAGAAGGAAACTCATTTGTTCATCAGAATGTGTCCACCTTTTCCTGAACCCAGTCTCTTAAATAGAAGCCATTTAACCTCCTTCAGCAGAAGCCATCCAGTGAATGATCTGGCTTCCCTTCTTTCCAGGGATAACTGTCGGACCTACCACAGAAGGCTGGAAACTGCAATGAATTACCTTGTCTGATAGGCCTGCGTAATTTGGTCCTTAGGTCTAATCAGATGTTCTTAATCTGGATCTCCTTTTTTTTATATTTATCCCAGAGGACCTGTATAGCATCCATGTCATGGTTCTTTTCAAATTTTCCCATTTTATCACCAACTAATACCTGGTCTTGGGACTCAAGATTATTGGGTGTGTTAATGGAAATTTCAGATTATTTCATATAACATCTTTTGCTGAGAATCTGGTGTGTGGCAGCCAAGTGTTTGTTGTGTAGCAAGAGATATAGATCAAGTTGGCTCCAGGAGAGGGAACAAATGTACTGTTCTTGTAAGGTGTTGCATTTTTATTTTGCTTAGGATCCTTTTAAACAAATGGATGGACTGAGAGTAACAGATGATTCAAAGATGGGAATTGGAGTGTGGACATCTTTTTATAAGGCCAGCCATTCTATGGATAAAGTTATGACATCTCAAAGTTTTATTTACTGTCCCTGAACTTCCATTTCTCCAGTTGGAACATTAATATCTACTTTGGGGTTATTATGAGAAGGTAATGAGATTATATCTTTCTCTCAGGTCAGGTTTTCTAGAAGCAGACCCTGAGATAGATATTCCTCTACATGTGATTGATTGGAGGAATACTTTCAGGATGAGATGCTAAGGCAATTAGGAAAGCACATTAGTGGAGGAGGGAGCTATGCATACAGTTGTTTCACATGAGGCCTAATCCTTTGGGGAGACCAAGAACACAAATTGTGCCACAGAATCTTTCCTGACTCGAGAGAAGTGGTGGTCATGGGAGAGGTCATGGTACATCATAACGCCAGGACTCCCAAGGACAAATGGCTTCAGTTGCCCAATGAGAATCCTCTGGAGAAGGTTGAAGGTGAAAGCCATGAGCTGAAACATTTATGACAGCTGGGGGATGAGTATCTTGACCCAACAAGTAAAAGGGATCTCAGGGTATCTACTTTTGTCACCAATATCATTTGTGATAACCACCTTACAATGGAGATAGCAAAGGAAACAGGTGACTGCAAAATAATGGACTAGATAGACATAGCATAAAAGTGGGGGTTTTCAGTGCAATCTTCTAACCCCAGGTAAAGAGAGGCTTCTTGGAGGATGATTCAGTCCAATGGAGCTTCAAAGGATAAGCAGGAGGTAGCAAGGCAAAACCACATGTCAAATGTGGTCCTTCAAGGATTTGGCCAAGACCATCATCCAGCACACTCCTTGTCTCATGTTCCTACCTGATAAAGAGACAGTGGTTTCTGCTGGAAAAACCAAGAACTTATCTTCTGAGCATCTTCAGGGTGCAGCACAACAAACCAAGATTTGATGCAGCAAATCCAGGGTGAAATTCACTTGTTCACAGGCAGTCATCCAAACACTTTATTCAAGTTAATACTCTTCCAGCAGGGTCTAAGAAGAGTACACTGCAAATGCATAAATTGACATCAACATGTGCTGGGAACCACTCCAAACTAAGCCCTCAGCACTTTGTAGAGATGTATATGAGGCACAAAACAAGAGATATAGAATGGCTTGATCCTGGAAGAAGGACCAAAGATACTATTCTTGTGAGGTGTTGCTATTTGATTTTGTTCAGAGGCTTCTCAAGCAAATGGATGGACGAAGAGTATCTTATGATTCAGAAGGTGGGAATTGGAGTGAGGACATATTTTTAAAAGCCCAGCTATTCTATGGATAAAGTTATGACACTTTAAAAATGAGAGCAAAAGGAAGAGAGATTAACTTCAATCTTCGATGCTTCCGACTAGAAAAAAGGCATTGATTCATCCATGAGATTGCTAATAGCAGGTGTCTTGTGTGATTTATGCCAACAAACAAAATTGTTTGGGCTGTAATCCTTTTCCATCTGTTCCATAACAGGGAGAGGAAACAGGAGAGGTCGTGAATAATTCTAGAACTTCCAAGATCTTTGTCACCCCAGAAAATGAAAACCCCACCTCCCCCTCACTGACTTGGTGATCTCTTGAAGACAGTGGAACTTTTGGGGGGAGGCCGCTTACTATCCAGATATGTACTTTTTCTCATTTCCTGTGATCTGTGCTGTGAGGTATCCCAGACTTGAAGAGGAGCAGGGAGTTTAAGCATTTCTCTTACTGGGGACATAATGGAAAATCACTTTGTTTCTCCTTTCCTCAGCTTGCATGGAATGGTGCCCAGGCTTTCTCCTGAAGGAAACTTCCTGTACCAACCTGATCAGAAGTCTGAGGAAGAGTAGCGCTGGAGGACTGGAACAGAGAGAACCATAGGCTCAGCACATCCACTCAATAGGCATTTTTTGAATGCATATTGTTTGCCAGGCATAGTGCTTTTTGATGAGGCTGAACTAATGAGCTTATTATAGAACTTGGGAAGGGAAAAGTCCATTAAAAAAAGTATTTTGACTATGCAAACTGTACCCACCATTAGCTGAGAAGGAACTTCTGGGAGATTAGCTCTTCTTGATGAGAAAGACCAACAAAGCTATAAGGAAGATTCATGGAACCAAGGTGAGAGCCCTTCCTCTGCTTGTCATCTGCCTGTGGACACACACTGGCTATTTGTCCTTAGCTGGGCTGCTCACCTTCTCTTTCCATCAGTTTCTTCCCTTGGAGAATGCGGATAATGATATCTGTGTCTCCAACTCCAGAAGGTTGCTGTGAATATTACATTAGACAATTCTGAAAGTACTACATAAATGTTAGTTTTTCTTTTATTAGTGTTAATATGCAAAACAAAACATAAAAAACTAGGAGATGGGGGTGCCTGGATGGCTCAGTCAGTTAAGCATCTGACTCTTGATTTTGGCTCAGGTCATGATCTTATGGTTCCTGAGTTCAAGCCCTGCATCCAGCACTGTGCTAACAGCATGGAACCTGCTTGAGATTCTCTCTCCTCTCTCTCTGCCCCTCCCCGACTCATGCACTCTTTTTCTCTCTGTCTCTCTCTCTTTCAAAATAAATAAACTTTAAAAAACATAGGAGACATATATATTTTGAGTGATACTTAATACTTCAGCAGGTAGGTTACTTTGAAATGAGTTTCTGGGGTGGTATTTGAGCTGGTCCTTGAAGAAGAGGCAGGCTTTCAGCAGGTAAAGGTAAGAGATAAATGTAGTTCCAATAAGAGAAAAAACACATATTAGCTTCCTCAGGCTGCCTTTAAAAAGTACTTCAAAATGAATGGGTTAAAATAATATTAATTTATTTGCTCATAGTTCAGGAGGTTACAAGTCCAAAATCAAGGTATCAGCCAAACTATGCTCTCTCTGAAGGTTCTAGAAAGAGATCCATCCTTGAATATCTCCAGCTTCTGGAGATTGCTGGCAATCCTTGGTGGTCCTCAGCATATAGAATCATCTCTACAATCTCTGCTTTCGTCATCATATGGTGTTTTCTCTGGGCATCTGTATCCAAATTTCCCTCATCTTTTAAGAGCCCCAGTCATTGCATTAGGAGCCTCCCTAATCCAGTACGACCTCTTCTTAAGTTGACTACATCTGCAAAGACACTATTTCCAAATAAGGTCAAAATCTCAGGTATAGGGGGTTAGGATTTGAATGTATTTTTTGAGGGGTGGGACACAATTCGACTCACAACATTATGTGAGCAGAATTCAGAAGAGGGAGGTACAAGCAGTGAATAAATTATCATGAACACATAGAAGGTGTGACGATGAGCAGAGAACACAATGCCAGAGTTGAATTGTAATCGACAAGTAAGCCTCCCGAGCTAGGAGCTGGGAGGTTTAAGATGAATGAGACCACATCCTTAAATTAGAGACATTTTATGTAGCATGTAACATCTTCCTGTAGAGAGATTACCACACCGTAGGTGGTCAGTGCTCTCATGGATGGTGATGGGTAGGATAGACATGTTCAGGAAATGCAGATTATGTCCCTCCTCTCTGTTTTATTCATGTCTAGAACCTAGTCTAGTTTCTGATACACAATGGGCAGCAAATACAGTAGAATAAATGAACACCTGCTTTTATAGGTAAAGAAACCAATTGTGAGAGAGCAACTTGTTGAAGGAAACAGTGATGATCAGAAAGTTGGATCTTTGGCTCTAGAGCCCACATTATATTGCCTACCTGCCTCTTCAATATCTTCTTAACTCAGAATAATTTATTGGTCCAGCTATTGTTGCCTATTTTCCACTGTGCATTAAAATCAGATAGTGTGTGGCACCTTGTCTTCCTCAGACCATGAGGCAAGGTTATTCATCAGGCATGCCATTTGACAGAGCAGTGACCTTGATCTGGCTCCACTCCCTCTAATGACATGCTCACTTTCTCCCACAGATGTTAGGCAGAGCCTAGAGGACACAGTGACATTTGGCATCTGCAAAAGGCCAGTGTAATTCCTCTGTCAGACATTTCTGTTCATCCTTTTAATATCCACTTAAAATAATGCCACATCCTGACCCTCTGCCACTGGAGATAAACAGTGTTCAGCAAGATAGGTTTGCCCCCAGGCGTTCATTACTGAGTTGGGAGATAAAATGGAGTTCCGTTTCATTAGATAATAGAATCTCTGGATCACAGAAAACTCAAAGTTCATCTGATTTTATCCCTTATAAACAGTGCTTGAAGCACCACTCTATCCCATTACTTCTGAATACACACACACACACACACACACACACACACACACACACAGTTATTTGCAAGATTTTTCCAAATAGCCCACAGACATAACCACACACAAAATCTTGGCCTTTCACCTCCGAAGACAAGAATAGACTTTCTTTGACTTCACAACAGTATTTTTTATAAGAAGAGAAATGTAATATTTAAAAGTAATTTACTCTCACCAAAGAGTAAAAGTGATATATTACATGGCATTTATGCGGTTTTTAGTTGATAACTACAATTTTAATTTGTTATTGTTTTTCATATCTGCTTATAACAGCAATAAGACTTGTAAATGGCAAAAGCCACTATCCAACTTCCTTACTGGCAACAGCTAATGTCACCATCTTGTTAACAATGATTGGACGGACATTTGTACCAAAAGTTTGGGCTGAGCAATGGCTATCTTTTTTTTTAACTTTTAATTTATTTTTTTAAATTTTTTGATGTTTATTTATTATTGAGACAGAGAGAAACAGAGCATGAGTGGGGGAGGGGCAGAGAGAGGGAGACACAGCATCTGAAGCAGGCTCCAGGCTCTGAGCTGTCAGCACAGAGCCTGAACCCATAAACCGTGAGATCATGACCTGAGCTGAAGTTGGACAATTAACCCACTGAATCACCCAGGTACCCCTTTAAAATTTTTTTTAAATATTTTTTTTTTTGAGAGACAGAGAGATACAGAGCATGAGCAGGGAGGGGCAGAGAGAGAGGGAGACCAGAATCTGAAGCAGGCTCTAGGCTCTGAGCTGTTAGCCCAGAGCCTGATGCAGGGCTTGAACTCACAGACCATGAGTTCATGATCTGAGCTGAAGTCATTCACACAACCGACTGAGTCACCCAGGTGCCCCTGAACAACGGCTATCTTGAATGATCATCTCCAGCTCTGCGGAAAGTAGGAAGCTGTCCAAAGAAACTGATTGGCATTAGTTGGGGCAGGTCTTACATAGTCATATCTCACCTTGCCACAAGGACACAAGCCATTGCTCTCCCTTGCCCCAGCACAGAGGCAGACAGTGCAGTCTGCAGAAGCAAAGGCAAAAATAAGACAGACCCTGCTTGGAGAGGCCATGATGGGCACAGAGCCAGGCTGAGACCGCCTCTTCAGCTGGCACATGTGCCGTTCATGTTGGGACATGATGCTAAATCAATTAAAATGATAGACATCTTGCTATTCAAGTAAGAGGTAAGGGACAGTCACTTTGTTTTCATCAAGCTCCCAAGGAGGGAATGAAAGGGTTTGGAACTAAGGCCAGATGAAAATACTAGGAGGAAGTTGTGTGTGACATGCTGTGCTCATAAATAACAGATCATGAAGAACATTGAATTTTCACCCCGTCCCCAAAGCTGTGAAGAGTCAGTAAACACTTTTGAGTAAAAGAATGACATACCGAGATCAATCGTGTCTGACAGCAGAGTAGGGCGTATATGGGAAGTGAGCAATACTGGACACAAGTTCGTGGAGGAATCCAGTAAGGCCAAAACAGCAGAAACACATCAGATGCAGTTTAGACATATTAAGGGAGGAGAATTCCCTAACCGAGGGCAGGGGTGTGGTGAGTGAGAAGGGGACAGGATGAGCTCCAGTTTCTAGTTAGACAATTGGAATGGGTAATCATATCTTTTCAGGAAGGAAGGTACCAATAAGAGAAGCATATTTATATAATTGGTTTGATTAGCAATGTGTTTTATTTGAGATGTCTATGGGACTTCTAGAAACAGATGTTAAGGTCACAATGAATTAGAAATAGAAATATGTGGTTGCCAGAAGGGGCACAATAGTCAAACCGTATACATGGATGAGGTCTCACTTATTAACTTGGAAAATGTAGGTCAGAACACTTCTAAAGGGTAAAGGAAGAAGATTATCAACCAGGGAGACTAAAGTAGGCAGATTTAGCCAGATTTAGCAGAAGCAGCCAGAAGAGTCACAGATAAAACAAACAAACAAACAAACAAACAAACAAACAAACAAAATCAAACATAGAGTGTGTTAGATGTACAGAGTAAAAGAGACAAATCAAGAAGCAGTTGGTCATTAGTTTCGAATGCTAAGAGGCATCAAATAATATTTTATTTTTTTAAATTTTAAAATGTTATTTATTTATTTATTTTATTTTATTTTTTATAATAGTTTATTGTCAAATTAGTTTCCATATAACACCCAGTGCTTCTCCCCACAAGTGCTCCCCACCATGACTATCACCCCCTCTCCCCCTCCCCCTCCCCTTTCAGGCCATGGTTCGTCTCCAGTATTCAGTAGTCTCCCTTGATCTGTGTCCCTCACTCTTCCCCGCTCTCTTTCCCCCTTTCTCTCCCATGGTCCCCTGCTAGGTCTCTCCTGTTAGACCTGTGAATGCAAACATATGGTATCTGTCCTTCTCTGCCTGACTTATTTCACTTAGCATGACACCCTCAAGGTCCATCCACTTTCCTACAAATGGCCATATGTCATTCCTTCTCATTGCCATGTAATACTCCATTGTATATATATACCACATCTTCTTGATCCACTCATCAAGTGATGGACATTTAGGCTCTTTCCATGATTTGGCTATTGTAGAATGTGCCGCTATGAACATTGGGGTACATGTGCTCCTATGCCTCAGCACTTTTTTAT
>NC_043714.1:66703248-66789021 GCF_006229205.1 Suricata suricatta | reverse complement strand
CGTCTCTCCACACCCTCGCCAGCATCTATAGTCTTTTGATTTGTTCATTTTAGCGACTCTGACTGGTGTGAGGTGGTATCTCAGTGTGGTTTTGATTTGAATCCCTGGTGATGAGTGACACTGAGCATCGTCTCATGTGCCTGTTGGCCATCTAGATGTCCTCTTTGGAGAAGTGTCTATTTAGGTCTTCTGCCCATTTCTTCACTGGATCATTCATTTTTTGTGTATGGAGTTTGGTGAGCTCCTTGTATATTTTGGATACTAGCCCTTTATCTGATCTTTGACAAAGCAGGAAAGAGTGTCCAATGGAAAAAAGAGCCTCTTCAACAGGTGGTGTTGGGAGAGCTGGACAGCAACATGTAGAAAAACGAAATTAGACCACTTTCTGACACCATTCACAAAAATAAACTCAAAATGGATAAAGGATCTGAATGTGAGACAGGAAACCATAAAATCCCTTGAGGAATAAGCAAGAAATAGCCTCCTAGACCTCAATCGCAGCAATTTCTTCCTCGACACATTCCCAGAGGCCAGGGAATCAAGAACAAAAATGAACTACTGGGACCTCATCAAGATAAAAAGCTTCTGCAAGGCAAAGGAAACAATCAAAAAAACTAATAGGCAACCCACAGAATGGGAAAAGATAGTGGCAAATGGCATATCAGTTTTTTATTTATTTTTGAGAGAGAGAGAAAGAGACAGCATTAGCAGGGGAGGGTCAGAGAGAGAGATAGGGAGGCACAGAATCTGAAGCAGGCTCCAGGCTCTGAGCTGTCAGCACAGAGCCCAATGAGGGGCTCAAACCCACAAACTGCAAGATCATGACCTGAGCCAAAGCTGGACACTGAACTGACTGAGCCAGCCAGGTGCCTCAGGATTTTAAAAACATAAGAAGTTACAGTTGATAAACACTATCCCAACCTGCTCCTTCCCTAGTGAATCCTGTCTTAGTCCTAGTCCCTGTCAGCTTTATTTAACACGGAGCTCCTGCCTTAAGCCAGGAAGCCATCCCTGTGTCCTCTATTTCACTCATATCTATCCTGCAATCAATTAGAAAATCTTGTTTTCTCAGGGCACTTGGGTGGCTCTGTGGGTTAAATGTCTGATTCTTGATTTCAGCTCGGGTCATGATCTCACAGCTGTGAAATCGAGCTCCGAGTTTGGCTCGGCACTGAGAGTGTGGAGCCTGCTTGGGATTCTCTTTCTCTCTCACAAAACAAATATGTAACTTAAAAAAAAAAAGAGAATCTTGTTTTCTCAAACTTCAATGCCTAAGCATCATTCAGCCACCTCTCACCGCCCTTGCTGCTGCAGCCCTGGCCAGGTCCCTGTGGTCTCTCTTCTAGAACACAGTAGTCACCTCCCAGCTGGTCTCTCCTTGGCTTATGGGTCCACTATGGTCTGTTTCAGTCTTTGAAGATGTACATCTGGATACATGACACCTTTTCTCAAAACTTCCAACAGCTTTCCAGCACCATTAGAAGCAGCTCCCTTAGTCTTGCTGGGCCAGACAAGACTGAAATATACTCTGGTCCCAATATTCCCTCTGCCCTCCTTCCTCTTTCTCTTGGTCTCACTCATGACAGCCTTCCTCCTTGACACCCCAGTCACCCTTCTGCACCAGGACTTGTGCACTTGTGTGTTCCCGTGCTCAATGGTACTCCCCTCATGTGTCCAAAGGGTCCACGTGTGTTCAGGTCTTGCCCAGTAGCCATGTCATTATAGGGATCCTCTTTCTATAAACACCAAAAAACCCCCCACAAAACCTTGAGTCTTGAGGCTTCTGGTAGTCATTCTCCTTCACCTTATTTTGTTTTATTTTTCTGCATAGCATTCATCATTATGTATGTATATATCTATTTATTTATTTATTTTTGAGAGAGGGACAGAGAGAGAGAGAGAGAGAGAGAGAGAGAGAGAGAATCCAAGCAGTCCATGCACTGCCAGCACAGAGTTTGTGGGGCTCAAACTCACAAACTGTGGGATCACGACCTGAGCTGAAATCAAGAACCAGGTGCCAAAGTGACAGAGCCATTCAGGTGTCCCTGCATGCATATATTTTTATACATCTCACACAACTGGGATATCAGCTTATGAGAACAGGAACGCTATCCATTTTGTTCACTGATGAAACTCCATTGCCAAGAACATGCTTGGCCTTTATTCACACGGAGCAGTAGCTTGGTGAATGAATACTGCATTTTGAAATACATATACAGTCTTAACCATGTGCCTTCAATTTATGGTAAGCTTTTCTCTCTTGATGGTGAGAATGTCCCTACCAGTTACAGGCTTATATCCTTCCTTTTCAGGAAATGTAATGGAAAAAAAATATGTCTTTACCCTCCCCCCCCCTTCTTACTGCAACTGAAGTCTCATGTTTGAGTACCATTGGACAGCTTGGGTCATTTAGTCCTGAAGTAACCTCTGTGGTCAAAAGATGGAATGGATCGATTGGCTAGACTGGCTCCTGTTTCCACCACTGGAGTTGGGTTCCTCAACCCCCAAGGCATATGGGCTAAGGATGGGAGTGCCCACCAAAAGAAAATTGGGGTAGTGCTACCAAGGGGAGACCAGTTTTGATGAGGTCTGAAACTGAAACAACCTAAGAAAGTGAGTCTAAACTACAAACACAATATTTATTGTGGGACACTATATGTGACCTGTAAGCATAACAGGCCCTGAAATTTGAAATTTTTGCCTCATGGCCACCCTGTCTTGAGGAGAGAAGAGGAAAAAAGGGAAGCAAATGGATGTCCTCCCAAGGAGAATGAGAGAGAAGAGAAAATATGGACAGAGGGCACAGGAGAGAGAGACCCGATGAGAGCTGAGCAGAATGCCAGCCAATTAGACTTGACAAACCTCCCCTCTCCTCAGCTGAACACATTTCCTGCTCAATGCAGGAATTTGCAGAGGATTTTCAGCCAGGGAGAGAGGAATGTGGAATTTGGTCTTAAGCTTGCTGTTCTTACCATTGTCTGAGCTAGCTCTGAAGAGACTTGTGGAAAGAACAGCTGTGTGTCCCTAGTACAGCTAATCCTTTTGGAAAAAAAAAAGTTACATAACATAAATGTGTTTAGCTTGATTCCCTTCTCTCTCATAATTTAAAACATCCTGAAGAAAGCCAAGTTTGGGTGGGGTGTGAATAGTAATGAGCAAGGGCTGTGCCATACATCCAGCTTGTCAATACAACAGGAGAGGGGGTTCTTCCTTGCTGTGGAGGCTTATGCTACCCCTCTGGGCTGGTGGGCCTGAACGTGTCCACAGCAACACAAATGGACTCAGTGCTCTGAGTCTGGTCAGTTTATAAAGTGTTGGGTGAGTGCACCTGAATAAAATCATCGACTGTCATCAAGAACCCAAAACACCCTGCAGGTTCAGGTGTATGCCAGCTGGTGGAAACTCTCCTCCTCCTTCAACTACTGTTACTGAAGCTGTCTTCAGGGGTCTGTCTGATCAGCACCTTCTCACTGCTCCCTGGTCTGCGCATCTGACCACAGAAGTCAGGCAAGTCCACATAGATGTCCCTCATAGGGAGCTAGGAGAGAGGGCAAGGGGAAGATCATGTGTGAGCCAAGTAGGAGGGCTGCCCTGAGGACTTCCTCCTGCAACAATAGTTGGTGACAAACGTCCTCTACATTTGTTCCTGGAACTCTGGATCTTAGTGTCACAGACTCAGGGAAGAACAGAGCCCAGAGATCATCTGGGCCAACTTCTTTGTGTAACCAAAGAACAAACTGAGGTGTCATAAGAGTGACCCCAGTGTATACCACATGCTTGGTAACATGCTCAGTGCTTTCTGTGAAATAGTGCTAATCCTCAAAGCAACCCTCCTCTTTAGTAGATATCAGGACCCTCACTTTGTAGCAAGAAAACAAGCAAACAAAACCTAAGTCCAGAAAGCACAAGGAGAAAAACAGCAGACACAGGAGTCAAACACTCATCTCTCTAACCCAAAGATTACCTATGATTTCCATGGGCAAGAGATCCTTCCTGATATTAGTACAGTGATTATCATTATTGTTTATAATTAGTGAGTGTTCATGATGTGTTGGACACTGTGTTAAGTGCAATGTGTGTGTGTGTGTGTGTGTGTGTGTGTGTGTGTATGTGTGTGTTTACACGAGTAAACTCTTGAAAATTTTGGTAATTTATCCAATGCCACTCATCAATATTTGATATTTGAATCCATTTTTTTAAAATCCCAGTGATTAGAAATTAAATGCTTTGCTTATACACACTCATAGGTGATGCTGGTGTTCACAATACTCCCAAGAGCCTGGTGATTTGGACAGCTTGGCCCTCCATGCCAGGAGCCTGGCAGCCAGCAGTATAGAATTTATGAGGGAGTGGCTAAATGGGGAATGCATCCCCAGAGGACAATTTTACACTTGCCTGATGATCCCCAAGTAGTTCATCGTAAACTGGACCAGTGGGCCCCTAAACCATAGCACCACAACTACATATAATGCGCTTTGCTTACTCCATGGTGTTCAAGTAACCACAACCTTTGGGTGGATGCATTGCAGATCCCAAGAACTGGCTTCCTTTCACTTTCTTGATTGTTAGCTCTTCTGTGGTGGCCAAAGAACAGACTGCCTCAGCATTTAGATTAGAAAGTGCACATTAGAGCCCCACATTTGCTGGCTGAAGAGCACACAGCTCTGTCAGCTTTGCACTCCATGTTCATCCAGCTTGAAGACAGCAGCTCAGCAAGGGCACTGGAGGGCTCTCTGGACATCCCAGGCACAAGAAGTGGATGTATAAAACCTGAGAGAGAATCAGGGATGGTTTAAAGTAAAGAACCTTGGCCAATGCTTTCTCAGCAACCTCCCTTAAAAGAGCTGATCTGAGATAAAAATGGTATCCCACTTGAGAAACCCTTGTGTTGGTCTGGTAAGGGCGAAAGTCCAGACATTCCAGAAGTTTGTGGAAGAAAAACTCGATTTTTAGCTACTTGAGGCTTGGCCTTAAGTTCTCATTTCAAAAGAATCCAAGATGAAAGAACTCTACTGGCTAATTTTAGAGCAAACTATTTTATGCCCCCCTTGAATGACTCAAACAAGAGAAGAGAAATAGAAATGAGAAAAGAATTGAGATCTTTACTTTAAAACCAACTAGGCCCATGAAACTTGCCCATGCCATTCATTCATTCTCCAACATTAAGGATAAGAAACATTTTATCATTGGTATTACAAAGTAATTTTGCCAACTCATATAATAATGAAGATTGTCCTGGGTGTTCTTAGGCAAATTAATTAATTGAGAGATGGTGTAGCAATCCCATTCTGTCTTTAGGTGTCTGTTTCTTCATCTATACAATTAGAAGATGGAACTTGGAGAATGTAAAAGGAAAAACAGAACTTTGGAAATCATCTCTCTTCCACTCATTAGAGAGGAAAGATTTCTATGGTTATACAAGATCTGTACAAGGCCAGATAGCTAGTTAGTGCCAGAGACAGGACTCAAACTTTGGTGTTCTGAACTGAATTGTTTTTGCTTCCTCCCCCGCCGCCTTTAAACCTAATGGCTTCTGTAAATCTTTTTCACAATTCTACAGCATTATTGGAAGAATATATTTCATTAAGTCACAACCACGAAAGGTTTGAAGATGGGAATTTTGAAGCAGTTTGCAGACGGAAGCAATATTTGCCACAAGCCACAACATTAGGAGGGGGATACCGCCCCACTCAGCACTTGGGAGGGCTGGCTCTGATAAACCCAGTGACAGCCTCCAGACAGAGATGCTCAGGCAACCCGTGCAGAATATGAACCACCAGTAACTCGAACACCTGACACTGTGGTACTGAGGATGGAAAGAAACACTATCCTATCCAGGCCTCCAGTTTTAACTGCTCTGGATATGAGCTCCTTTTATCTCTGTAGATGCCAGAGTCGAGGGCCTCTGGAGATGATGGAGGAAAAGATCTAATTCCAGAGGATTAGATGTAGGAACTGAGAGCCAGAGGGGAAGGTGTCTCTTCGTTGGTCTTCTTCCATTTCCCCTTATAAAATGGAAATCTGATTAGCAAACTCTTTGTAAAAAGGCCCCTCAGAGCTACTTCCAATGGACATACATTGTCCTGATTCCTCCAGCTTCACTATCTGCCTCTTTTCCTTCATGATGGGCCTACTTCACATCAAACTAAATTTTATTCTGTTCTTTAAAGGTGTGCTACTGTATCTTGTTCTAAGCTCTTCTCCCTGTCTTAGGAGGTCTTGTTCCCTCTGCCTGGAGTACTTAGCTTCCTTAGCTCCCCCCGCACCACCACCATCATGCAACCACCCATGTCACTTCTTCAGGAAAGTCTTGGCATGCGGTGGGGTCAGTGTCTCTCCTCTGATTGCCTGGGCACTCTCTGGAGGAACGTTTGACACTGTACTGCTAAATCAGTTTAACTGACTTTCTCCTCAATAGGCTGTAAATTCCATGAGCTCAGGAGGCAACACATGTTTTCTTTGACATTTGCTTCCCAGATCTTAGGATAATTCTTGGTGCAGTACAGGCTCTTGTTAGATAAATGAACAATACCTAACATCTTTTGAATGCTTACTATATAACTATCACTGTTTTAAGGTCTTTAAGATAGTACCATTAATCATTTCATCAAAGTTTACAGAAAATGTCACTATTATCTCCACTTAATAGAGGAGAAAACTTAGGCAGCAAGGGGCCTTACAAAATTTGCTTTAAACTACCAGGTTAGAAGGTAGGAAGGAAACGGGAAGCATGATACTTGGCTTTGGACCATCTTCTTACCTGCTTTTTTGGCTGATTTCCTTCATAAACTCTGACTTCCCTGGGATTTGATGCAAAGATAATTTTGCAAAAGAAAGAGTTCTTTTCAGCACCTACATGCTATTTTTGTGTGAGTAGAAGTTTGGGTGTAGATGTGGCTGGAGTAGAAACAGACCCCTCTTAGGCATCTTCTCATTAACAGATATGTGCCTGATGTCTCAGCAATTGGTCCTCACCACAGCAGAGAGCTTCTCCCATTTCCATTCTAATGATTTCTGTGAAAAACAAAATGTTATCCAGGTAGGCCCAGGGCATCTTTTGGGCAGAAGTTCCCAGCAGTAAACAACAACTTCAGTCTCATTCATGAAAGTCCACCCCAAAGAATTACCTGGGTTCTTTTATAATATTTGTCAGGTTCACAATTTGGGTCAGATAAGGGTAGGAGTATATTATCACAAGGGAGAAAATCAGACTATTTAGGCTTCTTTATACATTGGCTTTACTTCCTCAAGGAACTGTTGAAACTTTCTTCCATCCCTTCCTATCAGAACACTCCTTTCCCATCATTTGGAGAGTGATGGTAGAAGCCCAGATATACCAGCTTGATGCAGTCATCCCTGAAAAACAACACAAATGCCCAAAAAGAAGTAGATGTCATGGAGATCATACAAATCTAGTTGAGTGGATATGGTAGCTTCTGTTTTTGCTATCTCCTCAGCACACTTATTATTGTACCCATGTTGGGAGAATGAGCTAACTCTTTTTGCACTTCATGGCCTAGTATTCACCAATAACTTGGTGCTACCCAAACCATAAATACATAAGAACTCATTTATTCAACACATGTTTATGAATCCCAGTTTTCTGCAAAGGGTATCAGCCAAGTGTGATGATGGGGCATCTAAATCCTAGGAGACCAAAACCTGGTCACAAACATAATTACAGATCTGTGTCCAAGGATGATTCTATCAAGTCATGGATTCCAATCTTGCCATTTACATTGTTCCTTTAATTATGTCCTATCTCTGTAGAGTACAGGTGGGTCAGCTTCTTTTGGGCCAGATACCAGGGTACAAACACCTTTTTTCACCATGAATATTGCTCCTTAGTGTTAAGATGGCTGATATTTTAACAAAAATTTTAACTGGAAACTGAACAGTTAGCAGTCATTTATACCTCAACATAAGAAAACAGATTTGATTAGCAGCAACTGGAGATGTGGAAAAATCCCTTTTAAAAAATGATACAAGGAATACTCTGGGACTTGATGGGAAATTCATAAAGGAAGAAATTAGGCATTTTTCCTGGACCATTACAGAAAGGTGAAAAGGGTGAAATATGCCCACAAAGGAAAAAGGAAGATGTTGACAGAGATTCCTAAAGAGAAAGTAAAGAAAAATGCCACCAAATTTTGTCACCTGTAATCCAACTGTTGTACTTTCAAACAGATCAAAAGTTTAGTGTGAATAAATGTACTTCATAGAAGATAAGGGAATCATTAGGCACAGCAGTCCTCCCAGAAATTAAAAAAAATTAAATCCAGGAAAACAGATATAGATCAATATAAGGAATATCTTTCTAGATGTCAGATCTGCCCAAAGGCAGACTACTCTGCCTTCAGAGGTAGTGAGCTTCCAGTCACCCAAGTGTTCAAGCAGAGGCTGGATGACCTTTGGACATAGATGTTGTACTGGGCATTACAACATTAGCCAATTCTTTAGACCAAAATAATGAAACAAACAAGAACTAACCAATCCAGTGTTGTATTCCTGAGGATTGCATTTGCTACGAGTAACACAATGCCTAGCGAACTATAACCTAGAGAAATAGAAGGCTATTTGTTTACTACTTTAAGAAGTCCAAAATAAGATGGTTCAGATGGTAGATTGGCTCATAAATGTTATTATGGACTTGTGAAGCTTCTATTTTTTTTTACTCTATTCTCACTTACTAATGCTCATGCTCATAATAATGATAAGTAATGATGATAATAGTAATATTGATACTTTGTAGTACCAACCATGTGATAAGAATTGCTCTAATTGCTTTCACATATTTACTTGTGATTACAAGATGACTTGTCATACTACAGACCTCACATCTATGTTCCAGTAAACCAAAAAAAAAAAAAAAGTAGATGTGTGTACATATGTGTGTGTGTGTGTGTAAGACTCAAGAGGCAAAATACAGATTCTTTCTTTTTTTTAATTTATTTATTTATTTTGAGAGAGAGAAGGAAAGAACGAGTAGGGGAGGGGCAGAAAGAGAGGGGAAGAGAGAGAATCCCAAGCAGTCTCTGCTGTCAGTGCATAGCCTGATGCGGTACTCGATCCCATGAACTGTGAGATCCTGTTCTAAGCTAAAATCAAGAGATGAATGCTTAATCTACTGGGCCACCCAGGTGCCCCAAGACCGACCTTTTTATCAGTATAATACAAATGTTTCTGGAAAGCCCACCCAAAAGAAGGCTGCTTGTCCCTTGGACAGAAGTGTGTCACATGATGATCCTTAGCTGGAAGGTGGCCAAGGAACTAGGGATCATGAATGGAAGTTGGGCCAATGAATGAATAAGTCCTCCCACATTAGTTAGCCTGTTCACATTCATAATGACAGCTGATCCTTTAAATGTGCCCATATTTTAGATACCAAGGGAAACTGCAGAACAGAAAGCTTTGAGTAATTAGTGATTTAAGTATTCGTTTCTAAAGCTGAAATGAGAACTCATCTACACTGACCTCAGAAAACATGCTTCCATACTTGTCACTACTATACAAGGCTACCTCCTTAGATTGGTTTTAATGTTCTTTCCTCCCTGAAATTTGATGACTGAGATGTTCTAGTCACCTTGAAATAGAAGACGGAGTAGAATTACGCAGTGGCAACCCAGAGTCAGTTTTTTCCTGTAATGGCTTTCCATGAATTGGCTGGATCCAATAAAGGTCTAATAAGGTGAATGCTCAGTTCCACTTAACCAGGCATAAGGTCAGGCTGGCACCAGAACTAAGAGTACTGTTCCTGCCACTGCTGAGCAAGGCACAGATTCTCTGGATAGAAAGTCATTCTCTGGAAATAGGCTAAAGTTTTTCAACAGTGCATTGCACATATCAGTTCACAAGAGTATCACTCATGCAGCCCAGGATTAATGTCATCCATAGCAGTTCAGTGACCTGATGGGGATGCTCTTTCCTTGGGTGTTTCATCTGACCTCCCATGAGTGACATAAGCACTAGGAAAATCCTGATCACTGTAAGATGGAGACATTTCCTTTTTGGCAGAAGCAGAGGTATCAGCTGGGCAATTCCTGCGTGATTTGTAGTTTAAAAGGCTGAAAGGAGACTTTGATGACTCTGCCTGAAATAACTGCTGTTGCTCTACAAACACTTCTGCCCGTGGGGAGGCAGCAAAACACAGACACGAGCGCAGGCTGACTTGTATTTAGATTCCATTCCTCCAAACCCCCACCCCCAGCTATGCTTCCTAAACTCTCTGAACTCATGTGGTTATTTTGAGAATTAAATAAAGGTAGTATCTTCAAAACAATCAGGAAGGTGGGCAGCTGTCACAAAGGGAAGAATCAATAAACGATGGCTTCCATTCATTATGATCACTGTTGTCATGGTCCTTGGTGGTTTCCGAGTAGATCGTGGCTTTCTTACCATTTGGAGGACAAAACCCTGGAAAGATTCCCAGATATTTCCAATGTGAATTGGAAGTCCATGTATGTGGACTACAGAATTGAGCCATGTAACCCAGTGCTTCAGTAATTGAAAATTGAAACTAGAAGTCTGTTTGTGGACCTCAGAATAGGCTATGAGACCTGATTGTCCAGAGTCCAAAAGATCTTTAAAAAATAATCATCTCATCATCTCTGTACTAAAATGACCCATTAGTGGGAGAAACACTCTGGGCCAGGTGCTAGAGTCTCAAAAATCAGCCCTTGGGTCTGATCTGTTTCTTCCTTGGAAAAAGTTACTGCCCCTACTGAAGTGAATAATAATATCAACCATGAACAGTTTTGAACACTTAGATGGTGATTCTACTCTGCTTACAGTCTAAGCTGACATGTATCATAGTGCATGGAAGCTATCTTCCCTCTGATAAAGTATAAGAGACTGAGGCAGGCAGAGTTGAACAACTGGTCCAAGAGTACAAAGCCCACAAAAGACAAAGCCAGCCTCTAGACTAAACAAGGGATGCTGTGATATAGCCCTTCTCTCTACTATGTTGTCTTATGGAAGGAAGAAGAGAAGCAGACCTCCATGAGCTGCCCCTGCCCATCTCTTGTTTCCTTACTCATGTCTCTCCAGCCATGCTGGCTCTTGTCCTGCCTGGGACACATCAAGATTATTCTCACCACCGGGTCTTTGCATTTCCTGTTTTCTCTAGCCTAGAATGAATCCAGGGGTCTCTCAGAGGAGAGAATAACTCCTCAGAGGGTATCATTAGTCACAGGATCCAAACTTTAAAAATATAACAAAAACAAAAACAAAATCCTTGTGGGCAGTAGTATAATGTGCTTGTTTTTAGATTGGAATAAAATTTTCCAGTTCTCAACACACACACCCCGCAACCATCACCCAAAGAAAACTAAAAAAAAAAAAAAAAAAAATCACCCATCAGCATCTTTTACATTATCCATTCATCCTGGTTTGCCCAGGACAGTTGCAGATTATGCTTGTTTCCCTTGTAATTATTAAGACAACCTCTCTCACTCTCAAACAGGCCTCAATTTAGAAAAAACATTTTATATGGTCACTCTGTGTCTAATGGGAATTTTTGTCCCCAGTATCAGTTTCCAAAGCAGGCTGTCTCACTTAGTTGCAATTCTTTCCGACAGCAGGCAGGGAAAAAGAATATACCTATTTGTATTTAAGCCTGTGCTTTTCAAAAGCCTAGTCAGCTCTGTCCTTAAGTGGTTAGAAACCCTTCTTAGCTCTGACGCCTCTCCACTCACCCCCTGACCAGTCATTCTAAGCTCTTCCATCAGTTATTGCCTCCACCATGAAATTGATGATAGTGGACTCACTTTTACAAGTTTATTTCATACAATTTCCCCTTTTGTGTGTACATTTGTTGTTTTCCTATAGAGAAACAAGACTAAGGGCTAAGTTTTCTTACTTCTTTTTATTGCTTATGGGGTCTAACACTAAGCTATACACAAACTAGAGGCACTAGGAACATTGATGGAAAATACAAAACACAGGAAGGAGAGACGGAGAGGGATGAATGAAATATGGAAACAGGGAAGGAAGGAAAGAAGGAAGGAAGGGAGGGAGGGAGGGGAGGAGAGGGAAGGAGAGTTCAATACATATTTCCTGCAACACCAAGACTAAAGGGG
Source organism: Suricata suricatta (assembly GCF_006229205.1). Taxonomy (NCBI): domain Eukaryota; kingdom Metazoa; phylum Chordata; class Mammalia; order Carnivora; family Herpestidae; genus Suricata; species Suricata suricatta. Next base: position 66,776,944 of record NC_043714.1, on the reverse strand, counting down.
GACCAGCTGGCCCTTTAGAGCAATGACTTGTCTTCATTCAGGGCAAACAGATGCATTCCTCCCTGGGCCATTCTCTCTGCTTCTGTGAATAATATGCATTTCTAGACTGAAGATCTTCAGGCAGGCTGGACTGTAATTGGATTCATCTCATAGTAGCTATTTAAAGGAGGCAATGTGCCTTTCTATTTGGACCGTCTTAGAAGCCCCCCAAATAAATAAAGGATGAAAGGCAATTTGTTTAAAAATAAGGAGTGCTTTCACCGGGGACTGCTTTCTTCAAGTGCATTAAGTTTCTTCACAAACAACTACAACACAGAGGTTCTTTTATAAACCAACAGCCTTATTACTGCTTGAGTCTGAGTCTCTTGACTGATACAACAGAAACCTGAGAATTTTTCATCTCTTCATAAGTCTGATTTACAAATAGGAGGAGTGCTTATCAGATGCAAAGGTTGCTTCTGTTGGGGTCTCAAGTTAAGCATCTCAAATTTTCTTTTTACAAAACATCCTTTTTCAAATATCGATGCTTTATATTTATTACAGGGTTGTATGTTAAACTGACAAAACAAAATTTTATAATTTAAATCTATTTCTCTATGCTATATAGAAAGTAAAGTAAGATTTAAGGAAGTACAAACACTTAAATATGATTATCTGTTTTTATTTTTATGTTTCAACCATTAATGAAATCACTTCTTCATTGAACTCTGTACTTAACCACTCATGCATACATGAATTTCAATTATTACGTAGTGATTAGCACATGCAAATGGTAGTATATAAGAGTTGCAAAAGTAAATAAAAGAGAAAATTCACAACTCTTCCATGATTAAAACATCTAATATATAGGAATTGAAGGATACTTCCTTAATCTGATAAAAGATATTGATAAAATGTTCACTATTAACAACATGTGCAGTGGTGAAAGAATAGATTCTTTCCTTCAAGTATCAGGAAGAAGACAAGGAAATTTTGTCTTACTATTTCTATTTAACATTGTGCTATAGGTTACAATCAGGGAAATTAGGCAAGAAAATGAAATAACAGGCATCCAGACTAGAAAGGAAAAAGTAAAACTATCTCTCTTTGTAAATGGTAATCTTGTATACAAAAAATAAGATAAAAATAGAGAGGGAGCCTGGGACACCTGGGTGGCTCAGTCAGTTAAGCAGCCAACTTCAGCTCAGTTCATGATCTCCTGGTTCATGGGTTGGAGCCAGGCGTTGGGCTCTGCACTGACCGCTCAGAGACTGGAGCCTCCTTCAGCTTCTGTGTCTCCCTTTCTCTGTCTCTGCCCATCCCCTGCTTGTGCTTCTCTCTCTCTCTCTCTCTCTCTCTCTCTCTCTCTCTCTCTGTCTCACTGTTTGAATAAATAAACGTTTAAAAAATAAACAAATAAAAAGAAAGGGAGGCAAACCATAAGAGACTCTTAAATACAGAGAACAAACTGAGGGTTGTGGGAGAGGAAATGGGTGGGAGGGGATGGGCTAAATGAGTGATGGGCATTAAAGAGGGCACTTTTTACGATCAGCACTGGGTGTCATATGCAAGAGACAAATCACAGGGTTCTACTCCTAAAGCCAAGAATACAATGTTAACTAACCTGAATTTAAATAAAAAAAATTTAAGAACAATAAAAGAATCCCAAGGAATTCACTAAAAATTATCACAACTAATAAATGAGTTCAACAAAATTTCAAGATATAAGATTAATATACAAATGTCAATTGTATTTTATATACTTGTAATAAATTATCCAAAAATGAAATAACCAAGAAATCCATTTACAACCACCTCATAAATAATCAAATACATAGAAATTAATGTAACAAAATGAATCAAAACCTCATACTCTAAAAGCCACAAAACATTGTTGAAAGAAATTATAGAAACCCTAAATAGTTGCAAAGGCATCTTATGTTTATGGATGGAAAAACTTAGTACTGTTAAGATGGCAGTTCTCTCCAAATTGATTTACAGATTCAATATAATCACTATTAGGGGCATCTGGGTGGCTAAGTCGGTTAAGCATCTGGCTTTGGCTCAGGTCATGATCTCACAGTTTGTGGGTTTGAGCCCCACGTCGGGCTCTGTGCTGACAGCTAGCTCAGAGCCTGGAGCCTGCTTCACATTCTGTGTCTCCTTCTCTCTCTGATCCTCCCCTATTCCCACTGTTTCTCTCTGTCTCTCAAAAATAAATAAAGAACATAAAAAATTAAAAAAATATATAATTACATTAGAATACCTGCTGATTTTATTGTCCAAATTGATGAGTTGATTCTAAGATTCAAATGGAATTTAGCCAAAATCCAGAAAAAGAAGTGAACTCACACTTCTTGATTTCAAAATTTACTACATAACAATGGTAAAGAAGACATTGTGATATCGGCACAAGTAGGCATTTAGCGCAATGAAATAGAATTCAGAGTCCAAAAATAAATCCACGTGTCTATGGCCAATTGATTTTCAGCAAGTGCTCCAAGACTGTCCATGGATAACAGATAGTCTTGTCAACAGTTGGTGCTGGGACAATGGGTTAGGCATATGCAAAATGAATTTGAACCTCTACTTCACACCCTATTAAAAAATTAACTCAAAATGTGTAAAACCTAAATGTAAGAGCTTAATCAATAGCAGCCTTAGCAGAAAAAATAGGCTTAAATCTTAATGGCCTTAGGTTACACAATAGTTTCTTAGATATGACATCAAAAGTACAAGCAACAAAAGAAGAAATAAATAAATTGAACATCATCAGCAACCTAAGAGGAGGTGAATCTTGCCAACACCCCAAAAGCAAGTGTGGAAGCCGACCTTCCTTTAGTCAACTTTACAATACCAGCAGTCACAGCTGATGCCTTTTCTGCAACCACTGGCACAGACATTTAAAATATAAAATTGAAAATAAGATGGAATAAAATAAAAAGATAAAATAGAAAATGGCATGTGTTAGAAGTATATCATTAAAAACAACCACATCAAAAATGCCTTTTTACTTATACAACAATTTAAGCAAGAACATAGAATGCTTTAAAAACAAATCTAAATCATAATCTCAAGACACTTAGGTCATCTTTTCCCTCTCCTTCCCTCCCTGTAAGATAGTTGGCAGAGGCTCTTGACCTCTGAGGCAGCTTATGCTGGCTCTGCTTGCCTGTGACTGCATTTCTCTGCTTCATACACCAGGCGCTGACTCTGCCAGGCTTCCACCATCCCATGAAGCCAAGCTCAAACTACAAGCAGAATGGCTCACATGATAGACAGCATATCACACTCATGTTAGAACTGGAACTGCCAGGTCGGATCCCAGGTCTGGACAGCTGTGTCACTACAGACAATATCATCATCTTTCCCAGCCCAGCTATACAACTATAGCTAAAATACGTGTTTATGTGCACACACATATGTGTATGTATGTCCAGATGTCATGTAGTCATGACTATGTTTTTGATATTTTGATATCTTGGGACCTTGCTGACCCTGAAGGGCTGCCTCACTCAGGGCTAGTTACTGTTTAAAGGTAGCAAACCCCTGGTCTATGAGATCACTCTTAGGTCCTGATTCCATACCAAACACCTCCTTTAACTAGCTCTCTCACTTCAGGCCATATCTGCCTGCCATCACCATCCCAGGACAACCAAGGATAGCCCCTCCACCCCTAAGTCAGCTGAAATTACTCAATCTAGGCAATCCTAAACCTGCTCAGCTTGTCTTATCCACCCATTGTTTCTTGCAGAAACCACAATAAAGGTCCTTACCACCTCAGTCTTCCCCCACACTTCACTGCCATGGGGTGGCATGAAATCTGTGAGTAACAAACTATCTATTCAATGGCAGTTGCCTCCTGATAGGTTGGCTATGTGATGGCTAAATGATAATAAAACATATACTTTAAAACATTTATATGTACACGAACACATATATGTATGCACACATATACATATATAAAAGGTTAACAGAATAGTTAGCTTTAAAATCGTTTTATCCAGCAACACATAAACCTGTTTCAAATCCCACTTCTATTAATTTTGGTTGAACTCCCTTGGGCTTTGGTCTCTCATCTTTGTTAACATATGATAATAAAAACTTGTAGGTAATTTTAAAGATTAGTGTGTATACGTGTGTGTGTGTTGAGAAGATATAGTGCAGTTAAAGACGAGACTCATTAAAGTCAGTGTAGAAAGGAAAGAAGCCTGCATTATCAATACCCCCCTTGGAAATCCCTTAGGAAGCCTTAAAATTTCCCTGTGCTGTTTTCAATCAGCTCAACATGGGAAATTTTTCCACCAACACTAACAACTTGTTTTTAGGTGGTTCAGTGGGTTAAGCATCCAACTCTTGATTTTGGCTGAGGTTATGATCTCACAGTTTGTGAATTCAAGCCCCATCTTTGGCTCTGAGTTGACAGCATGAAGCCTGCTTGGGATTCTTTGTTTCCCTGTCTCTGTTCCCCTCCCCCAGTTTCTCTCTCTTTCTCTCTCTCTCTCTCAAAATAGATAAATAAACTTAAAAAAAATTTTTTTAAACTCGTTTCTATGTTGCATACCAGATGAAATTTTGTCTTGTATGAATATTAATAACACACACACACACACACACACACACACACAAACGTAGTATCCCAAAAACTACTGAAGTGAGCACTCTTACATGGTGAATTTTATTTCATGTGACATTTGTTGCAATTAAAATGCTGTAACAGTGAATAAAGCTAAAGTCATGTAAAGACAAGCCACAGAATGGGAGAAAACCTTTCCAAATCACATATTTGATACCTGATGGATATCTGAAATGTACCAAGAAATCACCTCTTAAAAGTCTACAAATAGATGATCGAGAAAAATCAAGAAAATAGATGCTCCAACTGAAAAGATAAAACAAAATCTGGACAGACACCTCATCAAAGAAGATGTGCAGATGGTGAATAAAACAAGTTAAAACTACAATAAGATACCACTACACATCTATTAAAATGGCTAAAACTCAAAACAGTGACACTATGGAATGCTGGCAAAGATGAGGGACAATGAAAACTCTCATTCATTGCTGGTGGGAATGAAAAATGGCACAAACCACTTTAGAAAAGAGTTGGCGGTATCCTACAAAGCGAAACATAATTTTACTGTATGCAACAAAAACCACATGCCTCATTATATATCTTTGTGAACTGAAAACTTAAGTCCATATGCAAACCTTTACAAAAATGTTTATGGCAGCTTTAACTAAGATGTCCTTCAATAGATGACTATGTAAACAAATTGTGGTGCATTCACACAGTTAAATGTTGTTCATTGATAAAAAGAAATAAGTTATCAAGCTGTGAAAACATATGGATGAACCTTAAGTGAATATTTCTAAGTGAAGGAAGCCACACTGAAAAGGCTACATACTGTCTAATTCTATCTATGTTTCATTCTGGAAAAGGCAAAATTGGGGAGAGAGGAGAGTACAAAACTCAATGGGTTCCAGGGGTTCAGGAGAAGGGAGGGATGGACAAACAGGTGATGACAGGGACTTTTAGAATACTGGAACTAGTCTATCACTGCTAGTTAACACCAAGAGCATAGATGACAATATATATACTGTATATATCTAAACATATCATTTTCAAAAGACAGAAAATCAAAGGTCAACCAAAAAAAAATCCTGAAGGAAATCAGATAGAAAAGATTCCTTACCTAGAGAGGAATAACCTCTGACTTCTCAGAAACCACACAAGCAAGAGAATGGAGTGAAATATTTAAAGTGTCAAGAAAAAAACTCCACCAACTTAGAATGCTGTACCTTGTGAAATTATCTTTCAAAAGTGAAAGAGAAATAAAAACTTTCTCAGACAACAAATATTGAGGGAATTTTTTGCCAGTAGACTTGGCTTGGAAGAAATGTCAACAGGGGGTCCTTGGTGGCTCTGTTGGTTGAGCATCTGACTCTTGATTTGGGCTCAGGTCATGATCCCAGGGTCATAGGGTCAACCCCAGAGTTGTGGGATGGAGCCTCATATAGGGCTCTGCACTAAGCATGCAGCCTGCTTGAGATTCTCTCTCTCTCTCTCTCTCTCTCTCTCTCTCTCTCCCTCTACCCTTACCTTTCTCATGCTCTCTCTTTGTCTCTCTCTCTCTCTCAAAAAAAAAGTTAACTAAGAAAAAAGAAATATTAACATAAGTTATTTAGAGGGAAGGAAAATAATAGAGGTCACACACATAATTGGATTTGCATAAAGCAAGGAAGAACATCAAAGAAGAAATAAGTGAAGGTAAAATTAAAGCTTTTACTTTTCTTATTTTTAATTGATCTAACAGATAACAGATTGAAATAATTGTGCCAATAGCATATTAAGTTATACATTCTTATTTTTATTCTTATACATTCTTAAGCATATGTGAATATATATGTATATATAAATGAGGTAAATTATATGTAAATGAAGTGAATGACAGCAAAAAGCAATGGAATCAACAAGATCAACCAATAGCCTTAAGAGTTCAACAAGGATGTCTGTATAAAATCACCCTACAAGCATCAATGTTATTTTTATTTCATTTCATTTTTTAGTTTTCATTTTATTTATTTTTTATTTTTTTATACAAGAAGTAACTAGCTAAGGATGTTAAAAAAATAAAATATCCTGTAATACCCAGTAGTGCTGAGCTATCTAGGAACTAACCAGAATAATAAGATCACTATAGACAAAGTGTTTACACTTTAATAAAGGATATAGAAGATGATTTGGATAAGTAAAGATATTTCCATGCTTTTAGATAGGATAATGCCAATTTAAATATGTTAATTCCCCCCAAGCTAATATACAAATTTAATGCAAGCCCAATAAAAATTCAAAGTTGCATGACACTTATACACTTGGTAAACCTAAAATTTATATGGACTGAAAAAACAGGAGAGGGAGGAAGCGTATCCTTACCACATATTAAAATATGAGGCAAGACCATAGTAATCAAAGTAGTGCTTTATTGGTGTAATAACAGGCAAACTGACTAATGGAAGATAATAAACAGCTCTGAGACAGACTCATTAATATATGACATCTAAATATACGATAAAGGTGGCACATGTAATTAATGGGAACAGTAGATGGTGTGAGTTCATTTAATCATGAAAAATGAATCCAGATTCTTATCTGTCATCACAAAAAATTGTGAACTCTAGAATGATTAGAGATGTAAATGTAATTGACATAAAACTGTCAATTTAATGGGAGTTTTACCCATGTTTCAAATCAATAAAGAACTGATATGTAGAACATAAATCAGTATCATGACAGTCAAAAAGAAGCCACTTCTCTCTAAAAAAATGAGGCAAAAATACAAACACGCAAGTTACAGAAGACAGTGAGAACAAACAAGTACATGATGAGAGGAAAGAATTCATAAACAGAGATGTGCACATTAAAATAGAAAGAGATAGTACTGTGCCCTTATGAGACTAGCTAATTGTGGCTTTCGAGACCATATTATTTCTCCATCTTTCGAGGAACAGAGTTCTCTTTATTAAAGACCATCAATTAATAAACTGGATTTTAAGCAGAACTCAGAGTAAATTTTTCAGAAACTTACTATAAGATTATTCCCTTTTCTAAGTTTTCCTTCACTGAATAGTTATTAAAGTCTCTATCCAATGGCTTTGGTATAACCATTGTAATTGGTAACAAGTGCTATTACTCTGCTCATCATAATTGTACTTTATGCAACAAGTTCAGGTTTAGTTAGGTGAATTCCATCAGATCTTCTTTATTTCCAGCAATGTGTCAGCCTCCATGAGCTGTAACTACTGAAATTTCATATTATAAGGGCTATGGGAAAGAGTTTATTGAGATCACGCTATTCAATTATTTAATTAGTTATTCATTTATTCACTCATTTCATTATTAAATTTTAATTAAGGTTCATTATCCTTAGGTATTGGTTTAAATCTAAGAGTTCAGTAATAAAGACAGAAATAGTCCCTGACCTCTAGAAGCTTATAATTTAATATGATTCAAGACTCAGCTCTATGCAAACAAGTTGTCTGTTCACCGGAAAGTCACTTCACCCTTTGGAAACTGGAGTTTCTCATTTGTGTAAATGGAATAAAAAATTCCCACCTCAAATAGTGGTTGGGGAAGACGAATCCCTGCTGTCTACACACAGTATTTGTTCCTAAACCAGATTCTTTCTGAATGTCCACTATCTTCCCTTTAATCTTTACATTATCTAAAAGCAAATGGATGAGTCTCCTTTTCTTTTCTTTTCTTTCTTTTCTTTTCTTTTTTTTCTTTTCTTTTCTTTCCTTTTCTTTTCTTTTTCCTTTCCTTTCCTTTCCTTTCCTTTCCTTTCCTTTCCTTTCCTTTCCTTTCCTTTCCTTTCCTTTCCTTTCCTTTCCTTCTTGCCCTTTTTTTTCTGCCTAGTGTAGTTTTAAAAAGCTCTATTTCTTTTGCGGAACTTGCAAATTCATAATTCATGGCTGCTTTGAGAGAATTCACTTTTTTTTTTTACTATCTCAAACCTTACTTTCAACACATATTCTTTAATATTTTACTTTATAAGTATCCCTGAATAGTACACAATTGTTCAACAAAAGAATTCCACTTTATTTCAACAATCGCATCATCACCTATCGGATGTTTTGTCATACACACACACACACACACACACACACACACACACACCACACACACACATGGGATTGTAAAAACCTTAAATCTAAAAATGATTCTTAGCAATGTGTGTCTGAGATGTGTAGCCTCTGTTGGGAAGAAGAACTCCGGGCATTTATTTGACTTCCAATGGAGGGAAGAATGGAAGTGAACATTGGTCAGTCTATTGGACTCCTCTGTAGGCCAATGGTCTTTCAGTAAATACCATAAAAGGAATGCATAGATGATTAATCACTAGGCTTCATACACATATGATCCTGAGCTATTCTAGTATGATTATTTTCCAGAATCCTCATAAAAAACTGTTTGAATCACCTCTTCCATTGTACAGGTGATATTTCCTCCAGTTGGATACAGCAACACCTGTCCCCTCAGCCAATGGTTGGGTATTCAGAGGACTCTAAGTAAAGAAGAAAGCCAAGATGTTATTGAACACACCACTTTTAATTGGGGAGCACCTTAGAAAGTATTACTGCAGATTACTCTTAGAGAGTAGGCAGGCCTTGGTCAATTAACAGAGGCCAAGGAAAGTTGCAGTCTGAGGGAGATAAATCTAAAGCATCTGGTTAATAAGAGGTGTCCTGATGAAATTAAAACCACTTAGCAAAGTGTTTGTAAGGAGTGACAGAACTGAGTCACAGATGATGTGACAATTGTGCTATAACCCACGAAACCACTTAGAGAGTGGTTGAATATTGTATTTAAACAATCAACAGACTGTTCTTTGCATTTGGTCTTCTGAGTTCAGTTTTGTAAATAGCTTTTTAGGCCTGGCCCATTTACAAATGTATGGAAACATCTGCGGTCTGTGTAACTACAAAGAGAAGTATAATTCTGGGGCAATAAAAAGTTGAAACTCCTTTTGAACACTGATTTTTAAAAGATAACTCTAAGAAAAGATGGTGCAAGAGTACTAATATGTAATGTTTCTTTTTTAAATCATGTCAAAGATGTTTAATTTTGGTTTTAGCGCACTGTAATGTACGGAGTAAAGGCCATTTGTTTTGAAATGTTTTTGTTTTTCACATTTAGGAAATGTTTATGTAGCAAAATTCATCTTTTTGTTGCTTATTTTTGAGTTAGGTTTTAAGTGTAGAGAGCTGAGCTAACCAGCCTAAGCACAATGATATTATCTATCCCTTTAGGTGACACTGGAGTTTGAGTCTTGTTCTTCCAATTTTGGGGTGCCAAGTCCCATTCTCTAGTCCATAGATACACAACATCAAGGGTTCAGTGTATGTCCTGGAATATGTTCTCTTAAAATAACCAGTGTTGTTCTACATATGTGTGTTTTAAATCACATAAAAGATATTATGTTGTAATTCATCTTTTTTCCCCCCTAACTTAGCATTATTTTGGAGGAATCCATCCATGTGGTTGTCAGCATCTAGTTTGTGTTTCTTATTGATGCCTGAATTTTCTGAGTAGGCATCTATCACTTATTTATTTCCTTAGGGGGCTAACCTTGGTTGCCTTTAATTCCTGCTACCAAAAATTACACTCTGAAAAATAAGCTTGTCCATGGCCCTTTATGAACCTTGGCAAGAATATTTCCAAAGAATATATATATACGGGATTGGGTTGACTGGGTCACAGGAAAAACAAATACTCTTTTAGCTAAATATTGACTAATTGTTTTTCAGAATGTTTGTTCTAGTTCACTCTTCATCAACAGTGCATAAAAATTCCTGCCCTCCCAAAGTCTTGACAATAGGGGCTAATCCCAACACTTGAATTTTTTGCCATTCAAATGGGTATAAAGTAGTATCTTGCTGTTACAATGTTCAGTCTTTCTATTTCTAATGAGTTCAAGCATATTTTTATATATTTTTCAGATATTTTGACTGCAATTCCTGTACATTGCCTGGTTACATTGTCCATATTCCTCTGAGTTTCCTGCTTTAGCCTGTTAATTTGGAGTTAAAGTATATTTGGAAATCAATCCCTTCTTTTTTAGGAAATTAATCCATTCTTAAACATTAAAAATATCCTCTCTCAATGTGTCACTCATTTGTTAACATTATCCAGGATATCCTTCTTAAATCGAAATCCACAAATGTATGTAATCATTCTACTCTATGGTTTGAACATTGGAGTCTTTTTAAATTATATTTTCACCTCTTTGAGTCATCAGGATATTCTTGTAGAAGGTCTTGTATTAAATATAAGTTCTACCTTTATGTGAAAAGAGCCAATACTTAGAAACATTTATAATTTTCCATGTACAGTTTTAAGCATTTTACATGTTCTAGCATATTAAAATGTCCAAAATATCACTAAGGAAAAGACAGAGCTGGTGCTATCCTTATTTTACAGGAGGAAATTGAAGCATCAGGAAATTAAATAACTTGCCCCAAATTATACAGCCTGGAAGTGAAGGACTCTAGGTTTGAACCAATGCTATCTGTGCTCTACAATCTTTATGCTTATATTTCTTTTTCTTGTATGTATGAAGTGTACCTTTTCAAGTCAACAATATTGCCTTCCTTCTTTCCTCCCTCACATCCCTCCTTCTTTCTCCCTTCTTTCCTTCCTTCCTTCCTTCCACGCTTCCATCCTTCTTTCCTATTTCTAAAAATACTCATAGCCCTACTATGTACTGGATATAAACCATTAGTTGTGACCATACAGTTGTTGTTTAAGCCATCAGTCTGGAAGAGATCACCCAGAGAGTGAGGCTGGTTAGGGCAGGGCCAAGGACTGAACACTGGGACACTCAACATTAAGACAGGACCAAAGAGGAGAAACCACAAGAGGAGGCTGAAAAGGAGCAACCCATAAGGTAGCAAGAAAACCAAGAGGCTTAAATTTCCCAGAAGCCCAGGGAAGAAAGTGTCTCCTTCCAGAGGAAGGAATGATCAATGATGTCAAATGCTGCAGAGCATTCTGGGAGATTTTTCAGAACTAACCTCTGGGTGCAGCACTAATGAGCTATACAAAATTAACTTTGCTGGAATGGAGGAGGTAGAAGTGACTTAAAGAGAATAAGGAGAGGAGTTGAGGTCAGGGAGCAGAGATGATGTTCTTTCAAGATGTTCTACTGCACAAAGATGTAAAAATAGGAAGGTAGTGTGAAGGAAAGTGGCATCAAGAGAGAGCTGTGAAAACTTAATTGCTGTATTTCTAATTGTATCACATTTTTTTCAACCATTCCCCCATTCTTGACCATTTACTTCATTTAAGGGTTTTTTTTGCCACTCCAATGACGCTATAATTTAGATACTTACACATATATACTGATTGCATGTAGATTATGTTTCTCTTACACAGTAGATTCATACACATATACTTGCAGAGAGCAGTGCTTTGCTATTTCTGTGGGTAGGTTCACAGAGATAAAATTTCTGAATAGAATTGCCTATGTACTTGCATATTTTATATTTAAATTATATCCATATACTGATAAGTATATTTATTAATAATACTTACACAATCTGCATTGAACTTTACATTAACTTACATTTCCACCAGCAATTTTTGGATGTAGTTTTTCCTGAGGTCTTCACTGGTAAGCAAAACACATACCTTGTCATAATCAAGAAAACTGACAAGTGCTTTATTTGATCCCCAAAATGGGCCTATGATATTTCACATATTGTGACAGGGAGTTTAGGGATTCAGAGAGATAAAGACACTCACACAAAGTCACATGGCTAAGAAGTAGTTGAATTTACCTTCAAACTCAGATCCCCTGGTTCTGGATTCCTTCCCCCACTTATTTTCTTCTGTCTTCTTTCATCACTGGTTCTATTCTATTCATTAAAATTTCTCAGCCCCTCTGCTCAGAAAAGAGACAATCCTTTCAGGTGGGACTGATAAGTATGTCACACGAAGACCCCACTTTGCCTGGCTCCAGAGCCCCTTGACCCTGAATGTCCTCCCATGTAGGGGCCCCACATAATCTCAGTACATATTACACATTCCTTCAGCAAAACGAGTCCACTGGCAGGCACCCAGGAACACAGAGTCACACTCCAAGCCTCCCCACCCCTCGCCAGCTGGACTTACTCCAATTGTGGTCATAGGTAGCCACAGAGACAGGCATAAATGCAGGTCCTGGAGACTGGACCAAAGGCACCGCGGTTGGATGGGTGGAACCACAGCCATCCTGTACAGAGGCGAACCAGTGACCTCTACTCTAACTATGCCAAAAACCACCCCCCCCCAAAAACCCTAGAGCATCATAAAAAGCAAAAGGATCCTTTTACCTCCCTCCCCCTGTTTTCTTCTCCCTCAGAATGTATGGCTAATACTCCAGGATAGTAGGATTCTTATTCACCAGGTAATGCCAATAGTCACAGCTACCGCTTCTCATGGAAGCCAGGACATAATGAGTTATAGACACCCCACATCTATTATCTTCCAGTTTCAGAAAATTCTTGAAGAGTAGGTTAGGTAATTTCTGATTCAGAAATATTAAGTAGCATACCCAGGATAATACGCCTCGTAAGTGGAAGAATCAGCCATTCTGAGACTCAGACATTCCAGATATCAATACTCATGGGTGTTTTGCTCAAACACACAGTTTATGATAATGTTAACAACAGTAAAGAATATGTGTGTGTACTTATTGTGCATTAGGCACACTGTTGAGTGTTTTCAATAAATTGTCTCATTTATCCTGACAGCAATCTTATTTGATCAATTCTTTCCTCTTCTACAATATTTTAATAATTATTATTGGGGCACCTGGGTGACTCAGTCAGTTAAGCCTCCGACTTCGGCTCAGGTCAGATCTCACGTTTGTGGGTTCGAGCCCCGCATCAGGTTCTGTGCTGACAGCTAGCTCAGAGCCTGGAGCCTGCTTCCGGTTCTGTGTTTCCTTCTCTCTCTCTGCCCTTCCCCCTCTCATGCTCTGTCTCTCTTTGTATCAAAATAAATAAAACATTTAAAAAAAGTAAGAAAAAATATTATTATTTTCTTAAACAGATGCAAAATTAAATCTTAGATACCTGAGCAACTGCCCCGAATCCTAGGACCAACAAGACTTAGAGATGGAATATGAAATCAGATATGTGATTTTAGAACCCCAGGTCTTTATTTTCTTGTCTCTCAATTTGTGTAGATACTGCTCTTTCTGTGGTTCATCCTCTTTCCTGGGATAAAACTGGATATATTTCCTAACAGCAATTGAAATCCATGTCTGTCTCAAGATAGATGATATTCAAGGCCTAAGAGGACCTTGAATCATCAAATGAATAAGTATGGGTTTTGTTTTCAGATAATGTTACTAAGGTGTTTATCTTTGAAGCTCTATGAGGCTGTGAGCTTCTTGTTTGGTTTCTCTTGGTGTCCCCCCAAGGTGCCTGGGTTTGTGTTGGCATACAGAATTTTATACATAAATATTCATAAAGAAGGAAAGAAGAAATTGGTTAATTAAAATGTTCAACACTTGGAGTGCCTGGCTGGCTCAGTGGGTAGAGCTTACTTAAAAAGTAAATAAATAATAAATTAAAAAAAGAAAAAGAAGTTCAACTCTTAAAGACAACTCTTGTCACACTAAAAGGGAAGAAGAGATGGAAGACTCATCTTCATCTTCAACCACGGCAGCAGCCCTCATTTTGGCAGAAGCTAATAGAAATGAGAGGTTAAAATGAGGACCGCCATGATCTGGACCTCCAGTTTCATTGGGAATTGATGACTTCCTAGAAAAGGAGGGAATAATCTATAAAGCACTGCCTGTGCTCCCCAGACAGAATCCTTGGAGTCAGGCCAAGTCACAGCAAGATGAGTGAGGGGGACCCTTGCTATTTATAGCACGGTCCATGTGGAAGCCTCATTTCCTAGAAATGTATATTGAATTATGGGAAATTCTAAGGCTTCAGGTAACACTGTGAAACCAGTTAATCCAGCATAGACACATAGATACTCATATGTGTAAATAAACACATGCACAGGTGTTGCATTTGCTATCAGAAAGATGAACTCTTCATAGTTTCCCTCTTGTATTAAACATATCTTTTATTTTCTATATTCTGATGGTTGGCATCTGAGGAATTTCTGACCCAGGAGGGATTGCCCCTCCCAGAGTTAGCCAATTCCTAGAGGTAGTAAACATTTTGCCCATAAACGCGTTAATTCAGAGCCATACCCTCAACTCTCCCTTATTGGGCTCTCACATCCTTACCACTATCAACCTGCCCTAATTGTCCCAAGGTTAGGTTCCACACATCATAGGAACAGTCCTTCCATTCCAGAGTTCACTGAAATTATCCAAATTAGCCAATTCTAAACTTGCTTACCCTTAATGGCCCGTTCCTTTCTATGGAAACCACAAAATGAAAACCTCTGTCCATAGCTCCTCCCCACTCTCTACCTTCTGACGGACTCTGGTGCTTCCCTGAGTGGCCTTATATAACATCCTTCCTCCTGGAATCTGAGTAACAAGCTATCTTTTCAATGGCAGTCCTTCCCTGATCTCTTGACCTCACCATACCTAAAGAATATTTAAAGTACTATATTAAAATACCTCTGCGGGAACCTGGGTGGCTGAGTCAGTTAACATCTGACTCTTGATTTTGGCTTAGGTCATGATTTCATGGTTCCTGGGATGGATCCTCTCATCAGGCTCTGCACTCAAGTTGTGGAGTCTGGTTGGGTTTCTCTGTCTCTCTCTCTCTCTTTCTGCCTCTCTCTCTCTCTCTTTCAAAATAAATAAATAAACTTATACAAAAAATCTCTGGACATATTTTTCTGGAATTTATTTTCCCAAAAGAATGCAAGAATTGGCATCATTAAGGAAGCACCAACTTGTCAAGGTGTGCAAGAATGCCAGTAAGGACGAGCACTAACTCTTATCTTGGGACAATAAGATGATGTAAGGAGATACATGTCAGCTGTCACTTTCACAGAAGGAAGGCAAAGGTGAAGGGATAAAGGAAGGTGCCCTATCATTGTCCCCCCTGAATGTGAAGACCCTGCGAATTCCAGGTCCTTGGCACTTGCTATGGTGTTTATAACTATATTATTGATTTAACTTTGAAAGATTATGGAAGGTGCCCCCAAGTTCTTTCCTCCATTCCTTTGGGAACTCATTGGCTAGGCTTTGCTTTGCCACCACAGGAAACAATTTAATTTAACTAGCCATGAATTGCTAAGTTCTTATAGCAACGTTTAAAGAAACAGCAATACTGAGGTACAAACTAATAGGCTTCTTGAGTACTATGCAACTATTATCAATAACTGCTTCACTAACTGAAATATTTCCAAGAGTCAGTAGAAAACAGCCCTAACCCTTTTCTGTGGTTGTTGGAATTAGAGGGTCACCAGGATTAGGCTCTCAGCAGAGATGGAGTGTCAAAAGGTGTTAATATTTGAGCGTGGTGACGAAATCATGAGCTGTAAAATCACTCTGATATGGGGTTGACTAATGGTTCTGCCACTCACTGTGTGACCTTGGGCGACATATTCAACCTTTCTTAGCCTCAAGATCCTTATCTACAAAGTGAGGGTAAAAATAGGACCCACTTTAAAACATTGTTGTAAGAATTAAATAAGCTAGTACATGTGTTTAGCATATTGCCTGGCTTAGCCACTGGCACCATAAATGTTGATTTTCAGTAGCTATCACACCCTGTTAGAAATTCCAGAGAAATGAGGAATGGATACACTGTGTGTTTTCTCAACTACCTTCAAGGTATTTTCTTCTTAGCGAGACATTCTTATATTTCTTTTATTTATGTTTCTATATGTCTAAATATTCTTATATTCCTGTTCTCTACTAGAGATAAGTTTGATTCAAGCAGAAAGATGTACTACAACCTCATGTATATAGAAGAATTCATAACTTCCTTACATGCATTGAAGTCCTATGAAACTCTTGTTTAAAGAAATAGAAGTAAATATGTCTACCTGATCAAGTCCTTCTTAAGGCTTTAGCTTTGAACCTCAACTTTTAATGTAATTTAATTTGTACTCATTATTCATATAATGCCAACATCACTCAGGTCATTGAAAGGAAGCTTATTAAACAGTTCTGTCTCAACCTACCCTCCCCAACCTTTGGAACACTACAAACCATTAGACAGAATGGTTTTTAAACAGACATGCACTGTGGTTTCCTTACATCTTTCTACAAAGCCTTAGAAAATTACTATTAGTGTCATTCAAGTTGGGAATCTTAGTCATATTTTCTAAGCTTTATGGATATGTCCCAAAATGGGATAGGACAGAGAATAAGTCTTCAGCAGCTGAAAGAGGTTTTGTGGATTTCATAGCGGTTGAGAACTACTAACAAGGAAATATTACACATGGCCTTTGGCAGAAACATATTATAAAATCCAGAGCCTTTTGTTATGGGCTGAGTAGTGTATTATTCATAATTGTTATTTGATTTGGTCTTCTTCCCGTCTTCTCTTTAACAGAAGGCTTTTCTGCCTTGAAAAATTACACCATTTAAAGGTGCCCTATGTCTCTGATTATATGCTACATAACCTGGCAAATATTACTTGGAAAAAAAACCCAGGAGGCCAGTAAAATTTGCAGTAGCAGATGGCATTTTTCACTAACTAACAGAGCTAGTTTTTCACAGAGGTAAAGGAGGGACCCACCCCACTTGAGTAATGCCAGGAAATGTCCATCGTTCCCAGAATACCTCATTCATTCAACTGACATTCATTAATCCCCAGAGCATCCTGGTAGCTCCAGGAAAGCATCCAAACTCATCTGTGTCTGGCTCCTGCCTTTGTTGCTAGCCCCATCTTACTCTGTTTTTCTGCCCTACAAATCCTATACTCCAACCATTTACAGCCTTAATATTTGTAGCTTCTACAAGTGACAAGTGACCCAAACAGCTGATCACATGTAATGGGTAAATTTATAGATTCACTGATGTCAATCACATATATTTTAGGTTGGTGACTCTAAGGAAATCATTAAGCTGCTGAGTGCTACTAGCTGGCTACCCAGCATCTGCCTTTCAATAAGCACTTTGCCATTTTTCTGTTTATTCCCATACGTACCTTGTATGAGGTGTATCAGTTACTTATTGCCACAAAAATGCTGTTCTAAAAACAATCACAAGCCTCAGTGGCCTACTGCAATAAATGTTTATTTTGCTTCTGTATCTGTGGGGTTCAGGGGCTCAGGAATGGGCATCGGTTGATTTCTTCCCTGGGCTTGCAATTAGTGTGTGTTCAGCTATTGGTTTTCTGGTAGAACTGTTTCTTGTCTAGTCCCACTTATACATCACGGTTCTGCTCCACTCCTCATTCATTCTATTAGAGGTGAATCCAAGAATGTTCCCATACCAGTGGCAAAGCTATAAAAGCCACCAAGATCAACCACTTGAGCTCCTTAAAACCTGCCTTTGCATCTTGCTTGCTAACACCCCATTGGCCAAAACAATGTACATGGTCATTTCCAGAGTCAGAGGAAAAGACAGAGTCATATGAAAAAAAAATAAGGATATAGAAAGAGTGAAGAATTGGGGTCATATTGATCAATCCAATCGAAGCAATGGATTCCAGAATGATGTTCCACTATTCCACTTGAATTCTTGGAAAAGGCTATATGGTCTTTTGCCTCCATACCATTTCACTGGTAGATCTTTCCCTCACTCTTCCCCTTACTACTCTGCTCTATCCAGCACCATGCCAGCCCTTGGAGGTGCAGAGACAAAATAGAGTTTATTAGGACAACTGACACCTTTATAAGGATGGAGTTGGGTAAGAAAAGTAAAGACAGTAACATAACTCTTGGTCCATGGTAAGAAAGTGTAGAAGGTTGGGCTAAGAAGCATTTTCTTCCTCTAACAGGCATGTGAGTCTACTCACAACTGCAGTGGACAATTCCTGGCATCTGACATCTTCCTCCTGCAAGTGCCTGCAGCTCTCTGCTTCTCCATCTGAGGACTTTCTCCAACATCAATGGAGATTTGTGCTAATGCACAGAGGTGACACGCAGAAGCACTAGGGATTCACATCCCAAGAGAAAATTCTCAGCAATGAGACAAAAGTCAGCGGATAATACTCCAGTGTCCCATCTCTCATTCTGATAATCTAAGTTGTGTTCTACAGAATTCGTCAGTGATAGCCCAGTAATGACCTCCAGGAGTAAGTCCCTTGGGAATATACTCTTTGTTTTCCTGCCTTCCCAATCTTGCTTTCTTCAATCACTTATTGGACTTCCTGAGAACATCTTCCCAGTGTGTTACATGGCTCCAAGTCTTTATTAAATAGGAAGCAGTAACATTGGTTGCTATAATTACCATGATGCCCAATGCACATCAGTAGAAAATTTCTGGAGCAAAGAAAGGGGAAGGTGCTTAACCCTTCCCATTTCTTTGTTTAGACTTTATGTTTTTAAAATTTTTTATTATAAATGCTTATTTATTTTTGAAAGAGAGCAAGAGACAGAGTGTGGGCAGGGATAGAACAGAGAGAGAGAGGGAGACACAGAATCTGAAGGAAGACTCCAGGATCTGAGCGATCAACACAGAGCCTGATGCAAGGCTTGAACTCATGAACCACAAATTCCTGCCCTGAGCCAAATTTGGAGACTTTAACCGACTGAGCCACCCAGGTGCCCCAAAAATTTATAGACCTATGCTCTTCATCTATGAACTTCACACATCCAGTTAGGAAAGCTACTGACTGAATGGTTCCTTAGCTACATAATTGACAGAACTCAGTAGAGTAGAGAGGTGGTGGAAACAGGAGAAAAACTCTCTTTTGCCTGAGTAATAGTCTGAATGATAGCATGTGTGGTATAATGTGTGGTATAATATATGGTATATATATACACACATACATATACACATATATACATTCATATGTATATATATATATATATATATATATATATATATATATATATATATATACATACATACATACATAATTGTATGGAATTCCTTCAACAGGAATTCATTTGTTTAGATAAACATTGTTTGCAAACTTCAGCTACATACCAAACAAGTAGCAATGTAAATAGTGGATCATGTATTGTTGAAGACAGAAGGGCCCAGAATAAGTTCGTGGTTCCACTTTTCATTAGCTCTATGGCTTCTAGCAAGCCAATGTCTCAATTTCTTTATCTGAAAATTGGGAATAGTAACCTCTACTATATAGGTTTATTATGAATATTAAATAAGACATAACTGTAAACCTCCAGGCACTATACCTGACATATAATGGATACTCATTCCATTTAATCTATTATTAATTTGGAGTCAGAAAAACATAGGTCTGAATTTCAGTCCTACTGCTAGATGGCTATATGATTATAAAACAATATGGCATAGTGATTAATGGCTTAAGTCAAGCTTTGAAGCCATCTGGATTTAGGTTTAAATCCTTCCACCTCCACTTGCAAACTGTGACCTGAGGCAGATCTCCAAACCCTGCTGGGCCTCAATGTCTGCTTATCCCATTTTTAAAATAGAGTAATGACATGCTATAATTAATCTATTCTAAAAAATATTTTTCTTTTTTTAAATTTCAGTTTTATTTTATTTTTTATAGTTTATTGTCAAGTTGATTTCCATATAACACCCAGTGCTCTTCCCCACAAGTTCCCTCTTCCATGACCATCACCCCCTTCTACTTTTTTCTAAATTAATATCTCTGATATTATCCATCTTACAGCTAATGGTATGCAATAGTTTAATTAAAGGCATTTTAGTAGTAGTGGTACATAAAAAATGGTATATTTTGCAATCAATATTGTCTTAGATACACTGAAATATGTTTTTACATAATATGGAAGGGTATGCAGATTAAGTGAGATGGTATTTAAAATGTTAGCCTCAATTAAACACACAGAACAAGTGAACTATTGGCTTAGCTTCTTTGTATCTTTTTTTAGTCTTAAGTTTTTTATCTATAAAGTACAAATAATAATAACTAATCTCATAAGGTTCAGTGAGAAGCCAATTACCACAGGGGCTAAAACTTTTGACATAGGACCTGGCAGGAAAGTAAGTGTTCAGTCATTGTTAGTTCCTGTGCTCATCATGTGTTTAGGTTGCAAACAATGGAAAAAGATCATGGCCAAATCAAGTAGGAAACAACTTTGTTGGAAAGATACATGGTGTCTTGCAGAGCTGATGGGAAACAGACCCAGCTTGGACAGTAGCAGGAACTGAAGCATCTCCAGACCACACATCAGGACACAGAGCAAACTCATGCTGGTGGAACATTCAGGCAAAGCCACTACCTCCAGGATCAGTATGATCCCCACTTTCATGTCCTTAGCTAATGTCATTCTCACTACTATGAGGGTGGCACGGCCAACATACTGCTGTAATGACTGGCCCATGTCTTTGGCAGCAAGACTCTGGCTGATCAGTGCATGACTTGTTTCTCGATTGTGCTGGAGGACTGCTTATTGGAGTCAACTGAGGGAAGTGGACCATGAGAACCTCTTTTTTTTTTTAATAGTTTAATGTCAAATTAGTTTCCATATAACACCCCAGTGCTCTTCCCCACAAATGCCCTCCTCCATTACCAATACTTCCTTCCCTTCTCCCTTCCCCCTCCCCCTTCAACTCTGGGTTTGTTTTCAGTATTCAATAGTCTCTCATGATGTGCATCCCTCTCTCTCTTCAACTCTTTTTCCCCTTCCCTAACTATGGTCCTCTATTAGGTTTCTCCTATTAGACCTATGAGTACAAATATATGGTATCTGTCCTTCTCTGCCTGACTTATTTCACTTAGCATGACACCCTCGAGGTCCATCCACTTTCCTACAAATGCCCAGATTTCATTCTTCCTCATTGCCATGTAGTACTCCATTACAATGGAGTATATATACCACATCTTCTTTATCCATTCATCAGGTGATAGACATTTAGGCTCTTTCCATGATTTGGCTATTGTTGACATTGCTGCTATGAACATTGGGGTACATGTGCTCCTATGCATCAGCACTTCTGTATCCCTTGGGTAAATCCCTAGCAGTGCTATTGCTGGGTCATAGGGGAGTTCTATGGATAGTTTTTTGAGGAACCTCCATACCGTTTTCCAGAGTGGCTACACCAGTTTACATTCCCACCAACAGTGTAGGAGGGTCCCCATTTCTCCACACCCTTGCCAGCATCTATAGTTTCTTGATTTGTTCATTTTAGCCACTCTAACTGGCATGAGGTGGTATCTCAGTGTGGCTTTGTGCTAGATCGTTTAAACAGTGATATAGGGACTGGGCTCCATCAGGGGTGTTTTTCAGAAAGGAGTTGAAAAATAAACAGCTAAAACACCAAAAGCAACCAAAGCTGTTATCATAAATTTCTTCTAGACAGCTTCTTCTAAAATATGCCTTGGAACTAATCCATTGACTCAGTTTTCTCCCAGTGGAGAATACTGGAAACTTAAAGAAAAAAAAAGACAAAGACATATGAAGCATAGTGAAACTCCAATATTCATTCCACAAACACAGAACTCACTAAATTCCATACCTGAAAAACGAATAATCCAGTGAGGAAATGGGCAGAAGATCTAAACAGACACTTCTTCAAAGAGGACATCCAGATGGCCGACAGACACATGAAATGATGTTCAGCATCCCTTATCATCAGAGAAATACAAATCAAAACCACACTGAGATACCACCTCACACCAGTCAGAGTGGCTAAAATGAACAAATCAAGAGACTATAGATGCTGGCGAGGGTGTGGAGAGATGGGCACCCTCTTACACTGTTGGTGGGAATGTAAACTGGTGCAGTCTGGAAAACAGTGTGGAGGTTCCTCAAAACACTATCCATAGAACTCCCCTATGACCCAGCAATAGCACTGCTAGGGATTTACCCAAAGGATACAGAAATGCTGATGCATAGGAGCTCATGCACCCCAATGTTCATAGCAGCACTTTCTACAATAGCCAAATCATGGAAAGAGCCTCAATGTCCATCACCTGACGAATGGATCAAGAAGATGTGGTATATATACACAATGGAGTACTACATGGCAATGAGAAAGAATGATATATGGCCATTTGTAGGAAAGTGGATGGACCTCGAGGGTGTCATGCTAAGTGAAATAAGTCAGGCAGAGAAGGATTGATACCATATATTTGCACTCATAGGTCTAACAGGAGAAACCTAACAGAGAGCCATAGAGAGGGGAAGGGGGAAAGAGTTGGGGAGAGAGAGGGACACAAACCATGAGAGACTATTGAATACTGAAAACGAACCAAGGGCTGAAGGGGGGAGGGGGTGATGGTCATGGAGGGGGGGCACTTGTGGGGAGAATCACTGAGTGTTATATGGAAACCAATTTGAAAATAAACTATTATAAAAATAAGAAATCTGTCTCTGACATGTGTAAAGAAAGCCCATGTTTCTGGAGGTAGGGCACTGGGGTCCTACAAAGCTGGGATCAGGACAGTATGTAGGTATCAATTATGAATTCTCAGACTTCCCTAAATCCACCAATAGGAGATAGTATGGGGGGAGAGGCCTCACTCATTATCTCTCAAGAGAACTTAGGAAAGTGGCAGGTGGAGATGAAAGAATTTAGAAACTTGTTCAAGAACCTACAAGTTCATCAGAAGAGACCTTTGCCTTGGTTTTTGCCAGTGGTGTGTGTCTTTGAACTTCACCTTGATGTGAATGCTGAATACATGCACACACGCACACACACATTTAAATTGGTAGGTTTGTTGGCTACCCTCCTCTAGTGTAACCACTTTGAAATCTCACACCTTCCTCCTAGAATCTCTGGAAAAAGAGGTCAAGAACAGTGAGTTCCAAGAAAAGACTGTGTTATACCATCTGCATAGAAGAGGAAACACATCCTTCAGTGACAAGAACACAGGCTTGGAAACAAAACACATCTGGTTTCAAATCCTACCTCAGCAATAAGACTGTGGGCTGGACTTCTATTCTTCTGATACCTACTATCATCCCAGAGATGATACTGGCTACTTTGCAAAGATTTGATAGGACTGGGAAAAAGGCATGTTATGCACCTAGTACATATATACCAATGAGTTTCTTTCATGGACATTAAATGGTGTGATTATCTTTTTTGTTTTACCTATTTATTTGCTTATTTTTATTTTTCAGTGACCACTGAGAGGCTTGAAATAATTTATGACATCTTCCTAACAATCATGAAGGTCATTCTGAATCTGTTTTTCCTTTTTTTTCTTGGCTTTTATTTCCTCCCTTACTTTTGATCACCTTCTGGTATCTTGCTGTATTTTAAGAACACTGTCTTAAAACATTCCTACAACAGTCAGTACATTACCGTATCTATGGGAGATCCAGAAATTTCCATGTAAATAATTAACAGAGCAGCTTAGGAAGGGTAAGTTAAATACTACAGATGGTAGAAGATATCATTTCATTGGGCACTGAATTAACCCACTGTTTTTAAGGTTTTGAAAATTGTATTGATAATGTCAAATACTATATCATTATACTCAGAGAAAGGAGCCAATAATACTGGCTATGGATGTGTGCTCTTTTCTTCCTAGAAATCTGATAGAATAAACTTTAGGAGACCCAGGGGACATGTTCTTTCCTCCATTAAGGGAGCTTCACACCTCATTGCTTATTCCCCTGAGGCTTTTGCATCCTGAGGTCTAATCTCCCCTCCTCAGAGGGCTTTATGGGCTGGGCAGCTGAAAAGAGACTTTTCAAGCTTCTTAGCAGTGACTCTGTTTTGAATCTATACTACTTGTATCCTCTCAGTGTTCGTGTTTGCTGACCCCATTGAATTCGTGATGTTATTATGACGTATGAAAAACTTTTATAAATGAGATACAAGTAACTGAAATGTGAAAGGTTTCACTTTGATTATTCCTGGTGTCACAAGTGGGCTGGCTACTTCCCAGGGTGTGGTTTTCCCTGAGGAAGAAGACCTAATCACCTCTAAGAATGCAAAATTGAGAAAAAAGTAAATTATAACTTGTAAGTATGAAATATACTTAAGCTTTGGGAATGTAATATATTCTCAGAAAAAATAGTGACCCCTCATTGATCTTCTTACATCTGAGAAAACAACTCTTTTCTAAGTAATTGTCTCATTCATTTTGAGGGGGGAAAAAAAAAGAGTGGTAGAAAGAAAAGGAATGTGGTGTTTCCTAGTTGCCAACCACTATAGGGCTGCTTCATATATCTTGTCTCATTGAAACCCCGAAAGAATCCCCCCCCTCAAACAGGAGACATTTTTACAGGATGAGCAAATTGAGGGTCCGAGAGGTAACATGATGTGTCCAAGCTCACACAGCTGGTAGGCAGAAGGCTGAGAGTCAAGCTCAGGCTGGTCTCACCCCGAAGTCCAGGCTTTTCCCACGTGGCAGCTTCCTGCTGACGATGCACTGCTACACGAAACGCAGAGAGATGTTCTAGTTTCCCCAAATCCCACAGCAGAGCAGGAAATACATGAAAAATATGCACAGACTCCCAGGCATCTACAGCAAGCAGGAAATCACATTTTTCCCATGAGCTGGGCCGGCCTGCCAGGGTCCTTTCGGATGGTGTGTCCCCCAGGCCCCACCCCTTCCCCACAATAGCATGCTTTACTAAGGCACTGGCATTCAGCCCTCCTTTATGCATAGTGGTTGGAATGCAGAGCTAGGGGAAGGGTTTCTTGAGCAAGAGATTGCCAGAAGCTTCCCTGCATCTACAATTTTGTCTTTGGGATACTTTTTCATTCCAGTATTTCAGCGGAAAACAACTCCACCACGCATCGACAGGTTACATGCAAGCTCTCCACCCAGTGCCAGAGGTGAGCACTTATGTGTACGCATAACATTCCCATTTCCAACAAAGCTCAAGGAGCAGTTCAGGACCTGTGAGGGTTCCTTGCAGCACGAAGTTCCTGCAGAGGAGGGGGACTGTGTGCCTCCCTCCATCTATGGCTCTTCATAGATGTTGCTTTGAAGCCTTAGAAGCTGGAAAAATGGATCATATTTATGACTTGGGTCACTGGTGCCAGAGTGGGAACCTTCCTGAAAGAGGTTTTCTTGCCCGGGGAAGGCATCTTATGTCCCCATCCAGAGCCACAATCCCTCTGCTGAAGGGAAGATTGAGGACACAGGCCCCTGACTTCAGAACACCACCTTCTGGGGCAGCTCTTCATGATTAAACTTATCATTGACAGCTACTCTCTGGGTAGCAGTTCTGGAGGGCGTGTTTGGACCAAGGGCCTCCAGTAAGCCAGTGGGTTTTTGAACTCCTGGTGATGGCACAACCCCTATCAATGATTTCTCTGATGGTGGGAAAGAACTCACTTTTAATCAAGCATCCACATACACCAGGCACTTGATTGAATTCCCACAACCCTTTGAGATAATAGTATAAGCTTCTTTAGGCATAAGAAATTAAAGTGGCTTAGGGGTCACTTTGCTAGTTAAAACTGAAGCTAAGAATGGTCCCAAGGCATCGTGATTCACAGCTCAATATTCTCCCTGCTACATCACACCTGCTTGACTCATTCACATTCACTCACTCAATTACTCTTTTATGAACTCATTTAATAAACATCTCTCGAGTGCCTGATATGTGTTACATATGGTGCTGAGCATGGATACCACATTGAACAAGATAGGTAAAATTCCCTCCAAGGTTACAAAATATTTGGGAGAGAAATATATTCTCTAGATTCTAGAAAAGAGGTAGTAGGAAGGAAATTAACATTTATTGAACCCCTACTATGTAACAGCCATAATTTTATTTAACCCTATAAGACAGATATAATAAGAATCCCATTTTGAGATAAAGGTTTGAATATTTGCTTATCTTCACTCTTGTAAAAACAAGAGTGAGGATTTGAACCCAAGCACTGTTCTTCAGTTCATATTTGACTTTTGAAGACACTTCTGATGTGTGACTCCGCCCTCCCTTGACATCCATCTGCTTGTGGAACTAGTTTCCATCCTAGAGGTTTGTCTTTAGGTGAGCTTCCAGCACCAGATTTGAAACTCAAGCATGTAAAATGGGTTCAGCAATGTTTTAGCAAGTCCAGATAGACTGAACCTTAAATAAGGTTCAAAATAAGAAACACACACACATACACACATGCACGAATGCACACAAAATGGCCAGCTGATTGAGAAATTTGGCTTTCAGGGCAATAAAATATCTTAGGGTAAAATATTTTAGTTTTAATAATATAACACTGCGTGGATAACTTCATTAATAATGAGCATCATGTGACAAAATGCCATAGAGAGATAAATCTTGTTTGTTCTCATAAACCATCATGGTGAAATGGAAAGACAGTAGGTCTCAGACTTGGTCAAAGTTGGCTTGTAATTCTGCCTGCTATTTCCCAGATGAGTCATAGGGACATATTACTGAACTTTCTCTGAGCTTCTGTTTGTTCTTTTATATACTGGGGATAAAAATATCAAAATGAGGTAATGCGAGTTTAAAAAATCGCACATAGTAGGCTAGTAGGCATTCAACAAATCCCATGCTTATCTCTCCGCTTCTAATAAACTCATTATATACTCTAGGGTATATTTGTTTATGGCTGTACTGTGACAATTCCCATAATTACAATAATATCTAGCACGTCCGTGTCATGCTATTATTTGTAAAATGTTTTCAAATGTAGTTTTCTTCAATCATTGCAAACACCATTTGATGTAGGTACTAATGTGTTAGCCCAATTTTACAAATGAGGGAACTAAGTCTGGAGAGCCAACATGCCTGAGGAGGGGCAAGTCCAAGAGCTCTGGGACCCAATGCTGGTCTGAATTCCTGCTCTTCTTGACCTTCAATGAATTCCTAAATCACTCTGTGACTCAGTCTAACTCATCTTTAAACCTGAAAATAATGGGATCTATTTCATAATGCTGTGAGGATAAAATGAATAAATTCAGTTATGTACTTAGAACAGTAAGCATTCAGTTCATGTTCTATATTCTTTTTCTCTGCAAAGGTGGAGTTACCTCTTGGGTGCTTGGGAGGATGAAAGAGGGCAATAAATAAATTAATACATATATTTAGACTGGTTCCTGGCACGTCGTAAGGGCTCACCAAGGATTACCTACTGTTATTATTGCCCAGTGTGACTCAGATGGTAAGTAGAAAACATGGGTTTTGAACGACAGTCCTTGGAAGTTAAATCCCCTGTGGGTGTGGAGGCGGCTGTGGAGGAAACTAACAGAGGAAGCCCTTTGTGTGCCGAGTCCAGGGTCAGAGGCTCTGCAGACTCACTGAATGCTATTCTCCTGACAACCTCATGAGACAGAGATATAGCCCGACACAGGGATTTTAGAGGTTCAGATACATTTCCCCTCCAGTTTCTATCCTCAAACAGGACAAAGACTGTTTCATTAGCTTCCTGTAATAAAGATGTATACGGGGAAGCTAATGAATTACTCCCCCCTCCACCTCCAGTCCTCCTAACAGTAACTTAGCCTGCTTCCCACCATCTGCCAGGTCTCCGTCCCCACTCCCTGCAACCTCAACACAAAATCACAGACTCCTTTTAAAGTAAATGCCAGCATTGACTCCCTGACTCCAGTGCATTTGAGAGACAGACCTCCTGTCCTTTCTAAGAAGATTTCACTCAGGGTGAACTCCAATAAGACTGGAATCTGGGCCAACAGGGAGCCTCAGAGTAAAAGGTGTTTTTGTCAGAGGGAATCCAGCGAAGCCAGGATTTTGTTGCTTTTGACAGGGAGCCTAATTAGCCTTTAACTCTTTAACCACAACGTCCTCTTGAAGTACAGGGAGGAAATTAACCACCAGCGCTCAGGGCCACATGGAAGAAATTAAAGTAATGTCCTCCTCTGCTAATCCTCTTTCAAGGCACAATAGTAAATATGCATTATATTTAACAATCACGTTCCCCTGGAGCTAAGCATGGGTTTTGGTGAAAATATATACTCTCTAATGTGTCTCGGAATGCGACCCAGGACTTGCAAACAGACGGTCCTGGGCCCTTGACCCCAGCAGAATGAACTGGGTAATGACAAGGACAGAGATCTGAAATAGGGCTTGAGGGTTGATTTGTCATTCAGGATTTATAATTTATCTTTGCTTGCAAAACAGAAGCTTGACTAGGTATAAAGATCGCTTTTCCAGTCCTGGTGCTGGCTGAGACAGAAGTATGGGTTTTCGAAGGCAGACTAGAAAATGGCAGATCCCTGCACATTCCATGTTTGTACTATCGCAACATCCATTTAATTCATCATATGGATATACATATGGCATATATATGCTATATTTTCATCAGGCATATAGTTTATTCATATATTTAATGATATACAGTTTATTCTTTCATATATAACTTATTCACATATGTAAATATATATTCACATATAAAGTATATACACATATATGTTTATGGGAACACATATATATCTAATGTGTTACGTGTACATCTGTATGTATATCCTTGGATGTGGGAAAGAGTTGTAGAGGTTAGTTGTTTATTTAGAGCCTTGTGAAGTCACTGATGAACTCATTGCTTCCTAGAGCAAAAAAATAGAGATACATCACCTGATTCCAGAGGGTCTTCAAACACAGTCCGCAGCGGCCTGGGTTTCTATAAAGGGGCCACAGAAAGGTATGTATTTAGATATATTTGCATTTAAAGTTGAATCGCGGCCATGTCACTCACTAACTTTGTGACATTGAACAAGTTATCTGTTATCTGCTATCATAATGGGGATAATAGTAATAGTAACTAGATTATAAGGATGTTGCAAGTCTTTTTTTAAGCTTATTTATTTACTTTGAGAGAGATAGAAGCAGAGAGAGAGAGAGAAAGAATTCCAAAAAGGCTCCATACCGTCAGCATGGATCCCAGGTGTAGGGCTTGAACTCACAAATTGTGGGATCATGACCTAAGTTGAAATCAAGAGTCAGATGCTTAACCGACTGAGCCACCCAGGTGCCCCATGGTGTGTCACAGGTCTTAACTGAATTGATACATGCAAAGAATTTACACAGAGCTGGGCATAGAATGAATGTTAGCTATTACTATGTGTCTGTAGCTCTATTTCTCTCTTTATACCCAGGATTAAATATCAGTACCCTCTAAAGGTTATGCTTAAAAAAGGGTTCTACCATTTTCCTAAAAGATTTTTTAAAATGTGTTAATCTAGTCTAATACATGCAGTATTAGATGTGCAAGGAAGATCAAGTCCAGAAAGGAGAGGTGACTTGTGTCATGGTTACCAGAGGCTGTGGTCTATTGGGAGGAGGAAAGTCTCAGGAAAAGAAAAGCTCAGGGGAATTGGCTAAGAGGCCATTGAAAAAGGGGGTATTGAATTTAGTCCCTGTACTGACAGATGCCTCCCCACATATGGAAGTGCATACATACAACCTCCCCCCGCAACATACAAGCGCACTCTCTCACATACACACATACACCTGCAGACACATACACTCACTGATTCACATGCAAGCACACGCCCACATACCCGCACACCTAGGGCCAGAGCCTTGGTAAACTTTATTTCTCTCTTCCATCTTACACTCCGGAAGCTTGTAGACATATCAGTCATTCAGCACTTAAATTGTTTTTGGTGATGAGGACAGTCCTACCAAAGGAATCTGTGCACCTAACATCCCCTCCCTCACTCTTTGTCAGTCCCCCCACTGATCTATCTGTTGATATCTCCCTATATAGAGCTGTTTACAAGTATTATCTCCTTTAATCCAGGTCAGGTAGGTAGTAACCACTTGTACCTTTTCTGTAGACAGGAAAACTCAGACTCAAAGTTAAGCAAACTGTCCAAACGTCAGGTGGCCACACCAGGTATTTTAAATGTTTCTTTAATTTTGAGAGAGAGAGGGACAGAACATGAGCAGCGGAGGAGCAGAGAGAGAGACACACACACACAAAATCTGAAGCAGGCTCCAGGCTCTGAGTTGTCAGCACAGAGCTTAACACAGAGAGCTTGAACTCACGAACCATGAGATCATGACTTGAGCTGAAGTCGAATGCTTAATGGATGGAGCCACCCATTAAGCCTCTTCACACCAGTTTTTAAAAAGAGTTTTGTGTCACTGAAAAGCCCACGTTCTATTTCAGGATTAAAAAACAAGTAACGTTGATTTATTTTTGAGAAAGAAAGAGAGACAGAGCATGAGCAGGGAAGGAGCGGAGAGAGAGTGAGACACAGAATCCAAAGCAGGCTCCAGGCTCTGAGCTGTCAGCACAGAGCCCAACACAGAGAGCTTGAACTCACGAACCTCCAGATCATGACCTGAGCTGAAGCCAGTCTCTTAACTAACCAAGCCACCCAGGCTTCCCTTTATTTCAGGACTTTTTAAAACTGAGTTCTCAATCCATTAATTACTCAAGGATGTTCATTTAAGTGGGTATTAACCAGCATCTAGAAGAATTGGAACATGACAGAAGAAAAAATACAAGAGTGCACCACATGCAGTACGAGTGAGTATTGTCTAAATAGGCATGTGCCTGTGTGTTGGGGACAGCTATGTGAAATATGTTTTGAATGGTAAGTCTCAATCAGAAAAAGTTTGAAGCTAGCACCCTATTATTCAGTCCAGTCATTCAGCACTGAGCTTCCTGGGATCCCTCCAGGCAGAATATATTGCTTCCGTCTGTGTGCTTATGTAGCAGAATGTGCATTCCTATCTTATAACCCTAATCAAATTGCACTTTGGTTTTCTTCCCAAAGGGTGTCCATGAGTGTGTGGGTGCCTTTCATCTTTGCCTCCCCATGCCTAGTGCAGCACCTCAGAGAGATGGACACCCAATGAGTGTCTATTGCTTTGAATTTGATAGAATTGATAACCAAGCTATTTAAATGCTGAATTCTTCTGTTTTTGCCTTTAGATTTCTCTTTTACAGCCTAGCCTGAGATCAAATTACTCTTAGTACCTACAGCAAGAACAGGCTGAAGTAGAAAAGAAAAAAAATGAGAAGAAAAAAGAGTATTCAAAAATAATCAAATAATCATTTGAATGAGACTCCAAAATGAAGAGGAACTCAGAACTATTTCCTAAATATACATTTTGATACAAAGGATAGAAGAATTTATTTTATCCAAATGATCACAGGCCCATCAAAAACCAATAATTAAGAGCTGAATGTAATAGGTTATATGCAGAGGAAACACATTTGAACTATTAGCAAGGAGAAATACAATGAGAATCTTCCAGCTCTTCTTCCTGAACTGTGCATTAGCCAGCACATAATGCCAGGCCAAACGCTGCCTCCGAACACTGGAGGGGGCTTGGCAGTAATTTTTGTTGTTTATTGTTGTTTTATTGCTCTCCATTTTCGCACGCCTCGGCGGAAGGGAAGCAGAAATGCTGAGTCCTGAGTGCTCATTCTCATGAGGATAAAGCCACAGCAGACCCCAACATAGGCAGAAATCCCTTGGGCCATACTTTACCTTGCACCATGTAGGAGGAGGAACACAGTTGAGTGACATCTTCTCAGATGACCTAGTTCTTAACTCAGAATCAGTGTTGACCAACTGGGGCTTTGGAAATCCAGGGTTTTCTCAGTCAGTTGCTGACCTAATCCACACGGCTGACATGAATTAGTTGTGCAGACTTCTCAGGGAAGGTCACTTATAAGATCTTCTATTGTATGCTTGTCTATTATTATTGTTATTATTATTGCTACTCTATTACTCTGTCCATGGTTAGTATATAAGGACCTCTGGTCCTTCTCTCCCAGGTCATGTCTGTAAGCCTTGTCAGAACTTAGGGGGCAACAAGCAGGCAGGGCAGAGCATACCACACAGTTGGGGGTGTGGCTGGTCTGGGGCTGGGGTCCACTTGTGACCATGGAATGTGGTCAGGCACAGAGAAATGGACATTTGGTGAAATATCATGCTATACCTTTACAGAATTCAATAGAATACCATTTGAGATCACAAAATTATACAGAAAGCATTGCCATTCAAATCTTGAGTTCTTCATTATTTTAATCTAAGTTAAATCTGTACTATCTGTTGCATATGAGGGGGTCAGAGCAGTCTTCCTTTCATCTCCCATTGTAGTTGGCCCCTGGGTCCCAGGGTGACCCTTCCTCTCCTTCCGAACTTGATGGTTAATTTCTTAGTTCAGGCTCTACCTTCTTTCATATGCTTTCCTCATGGTCTCTAGACAAAGGATAGTGAGGAGGAAGAGAGTCCTAAGGGCCGTTGGTAGTGGAATGGTTGACAAACTGTGTGCTAATAAATGTTATGAAATAGTTGAGGCTATTTTAAAAAAAGATATTAGATCAAATCTATGAGCCAGTAAAGTGGCCTGTGATGGAATCAGGGAAAAATTTAAGTCTCAGAATAGTTTTTTTTTTTAATGTTTATTTTTGAGAGAAAGAGAGCAATGGGAAGGGCAGAGAGCAACGGGAGACACAGGAGCAGGCTCCAGGCTCTGAGCTGTCAGCACAGAGCCAGATGCAGGGCTCAAACTCATGAACCATGAGATCATGACCCGAGCAGAAGTTGGACACTCAACCAACTGAGCCACCAGGCACCCCAGAATAGTTGTTTCATATGGTCTCACTGTTATGAAAACAAATGGCCACTCACCTACTTTCTTTATTTATATGTTAGTATATGTGTTTTTTTAATATTAAGTATAATAGGAAAGTACATATAACCTGGCTATAAATTGTTAAATTTAAATTGTTAAACTGTTAAATCTATTGTTAAATTTGATGATCCCTGAAGAAGGGATTTGAATGGAAGAAGGGCATAATGGAGTATAGAGTGCCAGTGTGGAAAGTGTGGGTGTGTATTTAAGTTTAAAAGAGGTAAAAATTGTTTATATGCTAATTTAAAAGTAAACCTAAGTGTGTTTAGGAGGGAAATGGGAAGTAATATATAATCAATAATAACTGCTATGTTAAAATGGCAGACTCTGGATGTGATTCTTTCCGCCAGTTTTGGTTTTATTTCAAAGCAGTTTTAGTACTTGCATGATACATTGAAAAATGATAGGTAGAAGATACATAGATGAGAAAGAGGCAGATTTAAGTGAGGACTTAACTAGGCCACCACACTCCCATGACTGTACTCCTAACACATCTAGGGCTCAACTTACTTATTTTCAATATAAGGTAGCAGACCCAAAGATCTCTATATTTTATTTTCCTGGAATGATCCCTGATTCTATGGATGATTACAGTATATCATAGCTTAGCTAGCTAATTCTTAACTAATTCTGCATTATACTAAAAGGTGATCCTTGTACATAAGGGAGAAAAAGTAATGGACAGGCTTGCTCATTGCTTTGAAGAGTGTGGAGTATGCATAGCATACTATAGCACAGCATAACATATAGACAAGTCGGATCATTATGTTGTACACCTGAGGCTGATGTAATATTGTGTGTTGACTTTATTAAAATGAAAAAAAATTTAAACAAGTGAAATCAACAACAATAAAAAAGGATAGCATGGAATAGTGTTTCAGAGAAACACTAGGGTTATAGTTGGCATATACACCAATAGTCTTTAAAGAACCTTATGAAACTGATTGGTTTGTACATGCCAGAGGTACAGAGGGTCCCTAATTATAATTGTTATTATGTTTGTCTTAGATTGTGGTAACAGCTCTAATATATACTTGAAGCATCAAGATGTTGATCACGGTTGGGAGCTGATGTCAGGGCAATTAAGCCTTTGGGGTAATCTTCGGAAAACATGGATCTCATTATGCCTCTTGCTGGAACTTCCTTAGTCACTCACCTGCTGGAAACGTTCACATGAAATACAATGTCCCGTTTACTCTATGACCCCAGGCCCTAGTATCCGATGATGTGAAAGTTACAGAGAATTTCTCGTGGTTCCTCTACTCATCATGCTTTGTGAAGCAAGCCTCTGTGCTTCTGCATATATTACTCACTCCACCCAGATGGCCTTTCACATTCTTTATACAACTGGCAAGCTTCCACCCTTCAATAAACAGGAAGACCGTAATGTCGACAATCAAGTTTCTACTTACTCCTGCATGCTTGATGAAATGTAACCTTGTCTTTAAACCCTTTCCTGAACCCATCTCTCCCTCCGTTCCCTGCATGTGCTCGTGGCCACGGCTGTGCAATTGACATCCTTACTTCATGCCTTTATTTTAGCATTTTGTCACTGAACAAGGATTGCCTATTTCTTCCCCTTTACTGGGAGTACCTTAAGGGAAGAGACTATCTTTCCTTATTTTCTCATTTCTAGATAAGTGCCTAAAACATCCTAGGCACTCAAGAATATGCTTTCAAAAAAGTATACATATACACATAGACATAACGTGATTAAATGTTTGTATTATGTGATACATACATATATACATAATTATAGAAAAAAATAAAACAACCATAAAACATCTGCAAATAGACATCTCTGAAACTCACCAAATATAGCAGAAATTTATTAGATTAATGCACGGTCCAAAGCCCACACCAGCTGACTTTCTGTCCAAGAGGAACAGAGAAGAAGCTAAGGTAAGTGCAACTTTGGGAACAATGTCTTGCTTATTTGGCTTTTGCAGAAGTTTTCATTTCTGGATGGGTAATCACTGCATTAGAGTGTGTAATGATTTTCCCCACCCCCACCACTCATCAATCACAGCATGAAACGATTCTCAGCCATCAAGATTTCCATACAGTTTAATGGGCTGTGGAGAGAAGTCTTTCATGCCATTGTTATATCTCATCTTTACCTTCTTTCCATCCAAGATTTAGACAAGAAAATAGGTGCTATTAGTGTATCAGAGCCCATGACCTCTGTGTCTTGTGATGGCAGCCCCCAGATCACATTGTTAGAGCACTTCTCCCCCTGCAACCCAAATCGGTCCTTCAACCAGGCAAAGAAGAGAGGAGCCCTGTTGGATGCCAGATTCAGCTCTCGAATCATTAACAAGACAAGAAAGGAAGGAAGGAAGGAAGGAAGGAAGGAAGGAAGGAAGGAAGGAAGGAAGGAAGAAGCTGCACAGAACTTGGGACTTCACAGCTAACTCTTCAAAGTAATTGTTCTACAGCATCGGCAATTCAGATTGAGAGTGGAATTATTCCAGATAAAGGAAGATTGGTCTCTCAGGACAGCAGACATGGAATTAAACTTGGTAGACTTGGAATGCCCGGTCCTCACCTGGAAGAGCCATGTAGATGTTAAAATTAAGATTATCAAACTTATGTATACTCCAAGGGACAAAATAATCAGCATTTTCCTGAGATCACTGGTTTCCTTTAACTTTTAATTTTTTCAAAAATATGCGCAACACTGAAAACCACTGAAATGTATACATCCCCAACTCTTCTTTGTCCCTGGATATTTTTCTTTCGATTCACATAGTTATTTATTTGTCTCAACTTATTTCAAAAGAGATTTGAGGAGGAGCCCTAGGGTGGCTCAGTGGGTTAAGCATCTGACTCTTGACTTCAACTCAGATCATGATCCCAAAGTGGTGAGATCAAGCCCTGTACTGGGCTCCATGGTAGGCATACTTAGGATTCGCTCTCTCCCTGTGCCCCTCATTCCCAGTATGCCTGCATATACGCTCACTCAAGTAAATAAAAACGAATTTACTCTTTTAAAAAAATTTTGAGGAGGCTTTCTAAAATGTAAATGAATAAAGATGGGGAGTGAGGAAATGGGAAATAAATGTAGAAAACACAAAATAAATACCAGACCCAAAAGTGTAATTCATATACAAAATAGACGTCCTGTGATTTCACACAGTTCTGAAGAGTCCGTGTTTCTGAGTCTACCTTTCCTAGCATTCTACAGAAACAAGTAAATACGGTAAGTGTGACAACTGTAACTCTTCTTAGGGAAAAGTGAGCCAGTTGCCCAGACAAAGCACGGCAGTTCTAAATATGGATAAACTTCTCTCATGGTGCGCGTGGAAGTGACTGCACCTGATCCAGGTCTGCCACCACACCTCCGTATTAAAAGAAGAAAGATTTTTGCACTGTTTCTT
Source organism: Suricata suricatta (assembly GCF_006229205.1). NCBI lineage: Eukaryota > Metazoa > Chordata > Mammalia > Carnivora > Herpestidae > Suricata > Suricata suricatta. The sequence goes on along the minus strand of NC_043714.1, from coordinate 66,740,491 downwards.
TCCCATCAGGGCATGGGGGGAACACCCAAGAGGGCATTTCTTCATAAGTAGTTTGTGTGACTGTACCTGGTGCTTTTGAAAATCTATATTGTGCTAGAACCACTGTATTGTCCCATTTGGCAAAAGGGGGTGGGGAAATCATGGGGGAAATTAAGCATTTTTTTTCATTTATTCACTCATTTGTTAGAAGGGTACTTATGAGTTGCTTCTCTGGAGTTTAAAATATAATACTTTTTTTTTTTACTGATTTCACTCTTTTTCAAATTCAATTATTCTAAGAATGTGAGGAGTATGAGCAAATCTGGGACCTTCGTTTTGCAATAGCTGGATGGTACAGGGTGGAGCAGATGACCCTCAAAACCTCTTCCAATTTAAACATTCTACGATGGTGAATGTTAAAAAAAAAAAAAAAAGTTGGCCAGCAACTGCGTATGCAGAACAAAAAAGTGTGTCTTGAAGGTGTAATTGAAGGGGGTGTCCTTGGGTAAAATCAGTCTGCACCGAAGAAACAGAGAAAAAGGCCACAGTTCAACCCATGGCCTAATCCATTCCACTCTTTTTAATCAGTCAGGTTGTAAATTTTGATTATTTTGCCTCAGGAAATAAAACTAGGTCTAGCATGACAGTGAAAAAAGTCTAAGCCATTGGAGTCAGAAAGAATGATCCAATAACTACCTGACCTCAATAATTTACTTAATCTCTGCCCGACAGTAATGTATATGCCTCAAAAGTTGGGAAGTTTAAATATTAATTGCAGCATCTTGTGTTTAATACAAAGAGCATTCTCAATAGAAATTCTCATTTTCTTCCTCTTACAGACGTTTTTAATCTTATGAGCAATAAAGCTGATATACAAGTAAGAGCTTTGTTGTCCAAACATATCCTTGAAAGCTCCATGTAAGAAGCTAGAGTAAAATATAAAATTAAGAAAACCTGTAAATCAAGGGAAACTGTGCCTTTTTCTCAGCAAAGGCGCTTCATTTTAGCTTCTGGAACTGTAGTCCATGTTCGTTCCTTAAACAGTTTCCTGAGTCAGAAATATGCCACAGAGACATTTTGACCCGAGAGAGATCACTTTCAGCAGAACAAAGATGTTTATGTGCTGTGTATTATTTTGGCATTTGATGCTGCGAGCAGAGTTTCGGAGTTCTGAATATACATGAATGTCCTAACTTCATTTAGCAGCATCTCCTTTGAAAAGGTGAACTTGATATGCTTTTAAATTTCATGCCTTTGGGTCTAGGCACAAATGGAACACATTTAAAATCTACTCCTTGGAGTGTAAAAGATGGGCCTTGGTTCCTCTCCTCCTCCTCTTCTTCATCCTCCTCCTTTCCCTTCTTCTTGTTCTTTTTCACAATAAAGGTATTTACTGGTGAAAACACTTTAGAAGGAGTCTTGTTTAAAGGCAGATGAATTTTAGAAAAAAAAAATTAGTAAGCAAGAAAAAACTCAAATTTTAATGAAAAAAATGTCACTCTCATTAGGAATCAAAGATTTCTAAATGAAAGCAATTTCATTTACCAAGAGAAATGAAATTAGTGAAATTATAAAATTGTAACAGCCAGTACTATCCTCTGTAATGAAACTCATACATTGCTTAGGTCATTGAGAGCCATATAACTCTATGAGTAAAGAGCCAGGAAATGCATTTTAAGAGCTAAGAAGCATTTATTTATATCCCTTGACCCAATAATTGTGAATCTAGGAATTGCTTTTATTCATTTATTTTTTTCAGGGAGTGTCAACCATATACCTAAAACTCTGAGAGGCACTTGACCTGAGATTAACATGGTAAAAACTCCAAAAGAATCCACAGTTTGGTGGGGGAATTTATTTTCAATGTATTAGTTTAGCAGAACTAAATGGCATACATAAGAGATTTTCACTACAGTGTTACTTCTAAAAATAAGAAAAAAAAGGTTGCCTACAAAATATCCAACAACATGAGACCAATTAAATCCATCCATTTACTAGAGAGTAGAGTATCCAGGTATTAAATATAAATCTGAACAGTGTATAGTGTAGAAATCTCCCTGAACAAAATGTTAAGTAACATTGTCACTCATGTAAAACAGATATTTGAATGGAACAAAATAGGCATATGAAAAAATAAAACCTATTTATTAAAGTGGCAAATATTTAAAAATTCAGGGTTATTTTATAAGTTAAAATATTGGAAGAGAATTAAAATTTTTAACTAAAAAAAGAAAACACAACCAAAGTAGTGAAAGAAACATTATTTCACACCTATTATTTCCAGATCAATACTGATTATACAGAGATACACAAAACTGACATGTTCTACAGAGATGTGGAATTTTCTCTTTTGCATGTATTTTGTCCGATTTGCAAAATACTGTAAGTCATTTAGGAATTAATTTTCTAAAGACCGCATTGAAGGGGATGCCTGAGTGACTTAGTCAGTTATGCATCTGGCTGCAGCTCAGGCCATGATCTCATGGTTCATGGGTTTGAGTCCCACTTGGGGCTCCATGCTGACAACTCAGAGCCTGGAACCTGCTTCAGATTTTATCTCCCTCTCTGCCCCTTCTCCCACTTGCACTCTGTCTCTTCTCTCTCTCGAAAAGTGAATAAACATTTAAAACAATTGAAAATCACCTTGAAAACCCCTTTTTGAAATGTAAGCCTAAGACAGTGCAGGATCACACAGAAGATGCCATAAAAGAGGCCTCACAAACATCGTGGGCAAATCACTTCATTTCTCATGTTTCCACATCTGGAAAATGGGAGTGATTATGTCTGCCTGACTTTAAATGTGTTTTTTGGAATGTAACCAACTAAAAAATGTAGATCAATATCTTAAAGCCTCTGGGACACTGGAACAGAAAATACAAAATCTTGCCAACAAATTATCAGTAACAATATTCTGTCCCACTGTCCCTGAGCAAAGGAGCCATAGATATGTGGAAATAGGACATGGAACATATGTGATTTTAGTGAAGACATATACTTGGTAAGGAACGTAACACCACTTAGAGACTCCTGGCAATATAAAATCTATAGATCTTCATAGGATAAACACCAGAGAAATTAAAAATAATTATAAAGACCAAATATATACTGCCTTTTATTGATATACTTTTATTGAAAATTATAAGCTCGCTTATCTTTCTCACTTTGCAACGAGTGCTTTCAGGGATAAGATTATACCTTTATGTATCGTTTACTTTACATTGTTTAATTCAATCTCTGCAGCACAGAAGCCTTCCATTAAATGTTTCTTAGAGAAAACAAAAGGGAAGGAAGGGAAGAAGGAAGGAAAGGAGAAAAGTAAGTGGAAAGGAAGTAGGAAAGGAAGGAAGGAAAAGAGTTAGAAAGCCAGCCTGAATGAGAGGTAGAGGTGGTATTGGTCCAGACTCGATGTACATAGAAAAAGAAGAGCTGCATTAGGTCACAGTGCAGCAGGAGAAGGAAACGGAAAGAGCATTCCTGGCCACAGAGAACAGCAGATGCTGCAGGCTGGGTGGTCAGTATTACACTGTAGGGAAAGCATCAAAGATAGTTGACCTAAAGCCCTATGATTTCTGAATTACAGAGCAGGAATGCTCATGAAATTGTTTTCAAAGTGTAAGGAGAGCTACAAGTAAGAAGGCTTATCACTGAAATAAATGTTCAGAGTATAAAATGGGTCCCTTTTCTTATCTGAACCCTTCTAACTTGCATCTGGTGGAGTGACTACACACTTCCCCCTCCCCGCCCATCTCTTCCAGTGTACTTTCCAATATAAATTATCCACTTCACTAAAAATCTTTTGATACCTGACTCAAAACTTACTTTTTCTATCACTTAGCCAATGCCTTCCTCCCACTCCGATACAGCAAAATAACCTCATGTCCTCGAAAAACAGCATGCAGCCACATCTTGAATCTTTTGCCTCTCAGAAAGACCATTTTTTGTTTTCTGTAATTTGTAGAGATGCACTCTACTTGGGATGCCTGATCTCCATTTCCCTTCTTCCTTAGATATCCAGGGAACTCCTTGCCATTCATCAACACAATACGCAAGCTGCATTACTTCCGAAAATACTTCCTCAATTCTGCAGCAAAATATCTCTCTTCCTCTTCTGAGTATCCATAGGGCTTTGGTTAATGCATGTGCTTTTGAATAAATAAGTAGAGCAACAAATGATGAAAAAAATTAAACAAGGAAGAAAGCCCATATTTTGTGAAATCACAATCTTAGCCATTTTTATATAGTGAAAATCAATTCTATTAGAAGTTTTTAAAAAATTTTTTAAACATTTATTTTTGAGAGAGAGAGAGAGAGAGAGAGAGAGAGAGAGAGAGACAGAGAGAGACTGACACATAGAATCTGAATCAGGCTCCAGACTCTGAGATGTCAGCACAGACCCTGATGCAAGGCTTGAACTCACGGACTGTGAGATCATGACCTGAGCTGAAGTTGGACACTTAACCAACTGAGCTACCCATGCACGCCTCTATTAGATTTAATGAGAATATAAATATATGAAACCAAATTTTTTATTTCTTTTATTTCTGGTTTGGAAATTACATGAACTAAAATGAAAAGCAGAATTTAAATACAATGAACTGTAAAACAATGTTTGAACTTTTTGCATCCCTTGCTATTATAAACTAGAACCTATTATAGTTTACTGTGTGACTTCTCATTCTTCTCCTGTACTTCATCACCAAACACAATACTTTAAAAACCTTGACAAGTCATAATTTTGTTACAGAAAGGATGGTCATCTTCTTTGTTCCATGCATACAACATTCTCATTTTTAGATCTACAAACACCAATTAGTTAGATCTGGACTTTGGGCCTAGATTCGAGTCATGACTTCACAATGTTATTTGGATGACCTTGGGTGGGTCATCTTACTTCTTTACAACCTTGGTTTCTTCTCCTTTTTCAAATGCGGGAAATAATAGTACTGGCTTCATAAAGACTCGTTTTCCCTCCTTTCTGTCTTTGCAATTTTAGAGATCTATGTGCCAGGCACTGGGTTAAGTTCTGTCCATGTACCAACTCACTTATCTTGGCCAACAGACTTATGAAGTAAGAGCCAGAAAAAACATGGGAAATGCTTGGCATGTGCTTAAGTATAAAGAGCATTCCTTACACCTTGGCACTTGTTAATTTGCATGGACTCTTTTTAATCTAGACTAGAAATCAGCTGTGGTGGGACTTTGAAATTTCTGTGGTCTATATCCTTATTTTAAGGATGAAAGTGGCAGAAGGACAAATGGCAGACCATAGAATGAAGGGAGATTTTATGATGATTTTTGGAAGTATGAACATGAGTAATTCCATACTTTTAGTAAATGCTATCTCTTCTTTGGCTGACCATGGATGTACATCCTAAACAGATTTTTAAAAATTGTCCCAAACTATTAATATAGTACATGTCAACCTCCAACCTCTTCTTTGGCTGACCATGGATGTACATCCTAAACAGATTTTTAAAAATTGTCCCAAACTATTAATATAGTACATGTCAACCTCTAACCTCAATTTGAGTCTTTGGGAGATGAACATCTCATTACAAAAAGCTTGCAATGGATCTTTGTGAAATTCGTATCTTGATATTTGCAACCTCCAATATTGTCATGCTATGTCATTTTTGCTTCTTATTTCCAATTCCACACAATTATTGGGAAGATATGGAAAGTAAGAGCTTCCAATCTCATAACTTTGCATATATCGATTGCTTTCTGACCCTATTCCTGTGTTATTTTTTTTTACTAGTTTGAGTTTTATATTGCACTTGGGTTTAGTGACAATCTCTTGCTAAACAACCTGCTTCAGCAGAGCTAAGTTTCTCCCACTCTGCAATAGAAGAGTGTGATAGCTCAAGTCAGTGAGTGGATCTTGCCACCTGAATGGGACAATGACTTTTACCGGGTAGAAATGTCACACCCACTTCTATAACTTTGCACAGTCTCTATAATCTATGAATCATGTTATTGCTGCATTACTTTTTAGAGGAAATAACTTGGGAAAGAACATATGTTTTGAAAGTTGTTTAAAAGGAAACTGTTGACATAAATATGTATAGGAAAAGATCAACATATGGAAATTTTCATGGTGAGTTTTCCCCTGGAGTAAATGAAAAGGAATGTCAAGCCTCAAAGAATCGTTTCCCTGAGCTTCTGACAGTGATAGCAGAAATCTTTAGAAGGCACTTAATGGAATCATATCTGGAAACCGTGGGATCATAAAAAGGTGTAGTATCCAATTCTCTTTTTGAAATGCTTTGGAAACTTCAACTAAATGTGGCTTTGGCCTCCTTGTAGGTGAAACTATTCTGTGAGTCATTTCTCATTTAATGGCTGCTTAAAGATAAGTAGAGTCTTCCTGTCCCTCCCACCTGTCTGCTCCCCCCATCCCCTCCAAGTCTAGGCACTCGCTTTTCTCCTTTAAATTGTCCTCTGCTGCTCCTGCCCCATTTGCCCTCACTATTTCCTAAAACCAAAACTAGATACATGTAACATGCAATTTACATTTCCTTCAAACAACATCTTGCATTGAGCCATTTTCCGCCACACTACCAGATCCCTTAAAGCAGAGATGAAATGCTACCTTTTTAGGGTCCTCTTCCTTGGAGCCTAAACAGATATTGACAATCATTGGCTTACCAAATTGGGATGATTTAACTATCGACTCCTTAGGGCAGAGACTTCTTCTTCAAAATGGAAAGAACTTCCATTTTTCAAGCCCCTGCTATCAGACATTATACTGTGTGTTTTTTTAAAATTTATGCTAAGTATTCCTACCAACAGGATTGGTGTTTATACCTCCATTTTGTAGCTGAAGAAATTGAGACTCAAAAACTTGTGAGTTGCTTGCCCAAGAGTAAGCTGCTATTAAAGCCTAAGATTTATCTGACACTAGAGTTACCAACATACGTATGGAAAAAAAAATCAACCATTAAACATATTTTCTAGGTATCAGGGATAATGTCCCCATAAATGGATGGAGATGACCATTAAGGAAGTCTTTTCTGGTTCTTCTTGCAGGTGAAGGGCCAATCTTGCCCCTTTCTGGAGGATAAGGATCTCCCTGCCTTGATTCCCCAGCAGATGCAGATTACCCAAGGTGGGTAGGGGCGGGGTAGCAGAAGTTTCCATTCTACTCAGCCAAGTGATTCCTTATCTGCACTGGTTCCTCCTTCCATCTTCGAGGGGATATGAAGCTATGAAAATGAAAATGAAAAGTGGTTCCTTTACAAAGGTAGATTAAAAGTTGTTTAATGAACAGATTTCAGAAATTTTAAAGTGTAAGGGCACCTGGGTGGTTCAATTGGTTAAGCATCCAACCTTCAATTTCAACTCAGATCATAATCTCATAGTTCATGAATTCGAGCCCCATATGGGGCTCCATGTTGGCTCTCTCTCTTCTTTCTGCCCCTCTTTACCTCTCTCTCTCTCAAAATAAACTTTTAAAAAGAAATATTAAAGCATAAAATATATCATTACTGGAATCAGTCTGTGTCTTCTACTTCTACTTTGTTCTCAACAAAGAGTATTCACTGAAACAGCTCTGTTGTGTCCAGGGCCTTCCCTGTGCTAGGCATGGTGTTAAGCATCTAGAAGACAGATACAATCAGAGACACTCATGAACACAAGGAGCACACTAAAAGTTACTGGTGTTGGGGATACCTGGGTGGATCAGTCGGTTAAGCAACTGACTCAATTTCAACATCCTGACTTCGAGCCCCTTGTCAATCTTTGCATTGACAGTGCAGAGCCTACTTCAGCTTCTCTTTTTCTCTCTCTTTCTACCCCCACCCCACTCACATTCTCTCTCTTTCAAAATAAAATTAAAATTAAAAAAAAGTAACTAGTGTTAGGAGTTCATGTGGGAAAGATCAGTAAGTAATATATAAATTTAGACTCTATCTATTGCCCTAGCATTAGTGCATAAAGAGTACTATGGAGACCCAGAAGGGGTGTGGGATGCCTGACTGTCTCAGTTGGTGGAGCATGTGACTCTTGATGTCAGGGTTGTGCATTTGACCACAGCTTTGGGTACAGAGATTACCTAAAAATAAAGTCTTTTTCTAAATGTTCATTTATTATTTTTGAGAGATGGAGAGACAAAATGGAAGCTGAGGAGGGGCAGAGAAGAAGGAGACACAGAATCCAAAACAGGCTCCAAGCTCTCGGCTGTCAGCACAGAGCTCACCGCAGGGCTCGAACCCATGAACCGTGGGATCCTGACCTGAGCTGAAGTCTGATGCTTACCTGACTGAGCCACCCAGGTGCCCAAAAATAAACACTTAAAAAAAAAAAAAGAAAAAGGAGTGGAATTTGAGCTACATTTGAGTAAATGAGATGAATTTTGGTGAAGGAGAATAGGATTGAAAAAAGTCCCAAAACAGAGATAAAACATAAACAAAAGTGAAGAGGTAGAAAAACAATGGGTATTTTCAGGGAAATCCAAGTGTGGCTAAGGCACAAAGCTTGGTAAGTGGCTGGGGTATATTTCAAACTGAGGAAGGGGAAAAAGAGATCATGCTAAAAAGTTTGGACTCTATCACATAGGTCACTAATAACTGTTTTTTTAAGTAGAAGTTTGATTTGATGAGAGTTGACTTTTAGGAATTGCAGAAATATTGGACACTTAGATTGGGATTTCCCAACAGTAGCATTATTCAGGGCCAGGTAATTCTTTTTTGTGGGGGTCTGTCATATGCATTGTAGGATGTTTTGTAGCATCCCTGGCTTCTACTTACTAGATCCCCTTCTCTATTTGTGACAACCAAAAATGTCTCCAAACACAACCAAATGTCCCCTAGGGGGCAAAATTGCTCTCAGTTGGGAGCCATTGCTTGATAGTCTATTTTTTCTATTCATCTGCATATCTCACCCTAAACCTAGCATGGCTAAGCCTTGTGCAGCAAAATGAGTGAGTTGGGTGAGTAATCTCTAAGTACCTACTGACTCCACCAAAGCATCATTCCTCCGGCACTGAGACAAAAGTGGACTATTTGACAATTAACTACTTAGTCAGGGCCTTCCTGGATCAAGTTCTGATCATGCTAGGCAGGGTGGTATAATGAATAGAGAAAGGGTTTGGGGCCAGTCAACACTGTGTTGGTCAGAGTCTTGTCACTTACGGGCTGTGTTGTGATCTGGAGAAAGGCTTCTTCAGCTGTAGGATAAGCAGTGAGGACTATCAGCACCTCTTATAAAGGGGTGCCTCATTTCCTGGTACATAGAAGTGACACCCAAAGCAAAATGTTCCTTTCCTTCCAAGGTAACAAGATGTTGATTGGATCCTGGAAGATTAGGCCTTCAGTGTAGCCCTGGGTAGTCTCTGCCTATGAAGAAGAACCTTCTGCTAAATTTCCATACCCTATACTTGTGATGGATAAACTAATGCCCACGAGTGAAATTCAGCCTGCTGCCTAGTTTTGTATGGTCCATGTTAAGAATCATTATTACATTTCTGAATAGGTGAAGAAAGTCCAAAGAAGAATGATATTTCATGATATATGAAAATTAGGTAGAACTCATATTACAGAATCTATAAAAGTTTTATTTTTTTTGAAACACAGACATGTTCTTTAATTTACTTATTATTGGTGGGTGCTTTTGTGCTGCAGCAGAAGAGTGGAGTATTTACAACAGAGACCATATGGCTCATAGAGTGGAAAATATTTACTGTCTGGCTCTTTACAGAGGAAGTTTGCCGTCTGCTGCCCTATACTAGTCTTTGCTCTACTCCTTCCTCTTTTCTAAGAGCCTGGTACATTCATACTGCCGGTTGGTAAGTCAGACAATCTTTTTCCCCACCCCACCCCCCCAAACCTCCATTATGACCTCAAGTGCCATAGTTAATTTTCCCCAATCTCAAATCATTTCCCCCTAATTTTTTCCTCCAAGCTTTATTGAAGTGTAATTGGCAAATAAACATAGTATATATTTAAGATATGCAATATGGAGGCACCTGGGTGGCTCAGTAGGTTAACCATCCGACTTTGGCTCAGGTCGTGATCTCACAGTTCGTGGGTTTGAGCCCTGCGACGGGCTCTGTGCTAACAACTAGCTCCGAGCCTGGAGCCTGTTTCTGGTTCTGTGTCTCCTCTCTCTGCCCCTCTCCCTCTCATGCTCTGTCTCTCTCTGTATTAAAAATAAATAAAACATTAAGAAAATAAAAAATAAGCTATATACAAAATTTAAAAAATAAGATATGCAATACGATGTGTTGATATACATATTCCTTGTAAAATGATCATCGCAATCAAGTTAATTAACATATTTATCACCTCACATAGTTATCATTATTTCGTGTGTATGGTGAGAACACGTAAGATCTACTCTCTCAGCAGATTTCAAGTAATCAATACAAATACTTTATTATTAACTATAGTCACCATGCTGTACATTAGAACCTCAAAATATATGCATTCTGCATAACTGAAATGTTGTACCCATTTGCCATCTGCCCCAAACCCAAGCCCCTGACAACTACCATTCTATTCTCTGATTCTGAGTTTGGCTAGTTTAGATTTTATATATAAGTGAAATCATGAAAGAATTTATCTTTCTGTGTCTGACTTGTTTCATTCAGCATAATGTCTTCCACTTTCTTCCATGTCATCACACATGAGAGGGTTTCCTTGTTTTTCCTTGTTATATACTATGTAATATGTGATATATGTATCTTTATCCATTTATCTTTGGATGGATACTTAGGTTGATTCCATTCCTTGGCTGTAATAAGTAAGTCTGCAGTAAATATGGGAGTGCATCTTTGTTATCGTTGTTTCTCGGTTATATACCGAGAATTGGAATAGCTGGATCATATTGTAGTTCTCTTTTCAGTGTTTTGAGGAGCCTCCATACTGTTTTGCATAGTGGCTGTACCAGTTTACATTCTTACCATTCATCTTCAAGAGTTTCCTCCACATCCTTACCATCACTTGTCATCGCTTATCTTCTTGATAATATCCATTCAAACAGATCTAGGGTATTTAAAAATTTTTTTTTGTTTATTCGTTTTTGAGACAGAGAGAAACAGAGCACAAGTAGGGGAAGGACAGAAAGAGAAGGAGACACAGAATTGCAAGCAGGCTCCAGGCTCTGAGCTGTTAGCACAGAGCCTGAGGCAGGGCTCAAACCCATGAACCACGAGATTGTGACCTGAGCTGAAGTCAGATGCTTAACCAACTGAGCCATCCAGGCACCCCAGATCTAAGGTATTTATGTGGTTTTGATTTTCATTTCCCTGATAATTAATGATGTTGAGTACCTTTTTATATACCAGTTAGCAGGGTGCCTGGCTGGCTCAGTCAGTTAAGCATCCGACTCTTGGTTTTAGCTCAGGTAATGATCTCCTGGTTGTGAGCTCAAGCCCTACATCTGGCTCTGTGCTGGGCATGGAGTCTACTTAAGATTCTCTCTCTCTCTCTCTCTCTCTCTCTCTCTCTCTCTCTCTCTCTCTCCCCCCCCCTGTTTGTGCTCTCTCTCTCTCTCTCTCTCTCTGCCCCTCCCCTGTTTGTGCTCTCCCTCTCTCTCTCTCAAAAAAATAAAAATGAAAAATACAAATTAGCAATTTGTATGTCTTCATCTTTTTGTTTGTTTGTTTTTGTTTCTTGTGTTTTGGAAAACTATCCAGTTCCTCTGCCCATTTTTTAAATTGGGATGTTTATTTATTTATTTATTTGCTATTGAGTTGTTTCAGTTTGGGATACTAGCCCCTTATTGGACATATGTTTTGCAGATATTTTCTCCCATTTCACAGGTTGTCCCTGCCCTCCGTTGAGTATTTCCTTTGCAGAGCAGATGCTTTTGAGTCTGATATAATCCTATTTGTCTGTTTTTGCTTTTGTTTCCTATGCTTTTGGGGTGAAATACAAAAAAGTATTGCTCAGACCAATGCCAAGAAGCTTTTTTCCTATGTTTTCTTTTACTAGGTTTATAGTTTCAGATCTGATATTTAAGCCTTTCATCCATTTAGAGTAGATTTTTTGTATATGGTGTGAGATAAGAATCCAAATTCATTCTTCTGAATGTGGATATCAAGTTTTCCCAATATCAATGATTGGCAATATTCTTGGAACCTTTGTCAAAGATCAGTTGAATGTAAATGTGTGACTCTGTTTCTGGGTCCTCTATTTTGCTCAATTGACTTATATGTCTGTTTTTAATGACAGAACCACAATGTTGTGATTACTATAGGTTTGTAGTATATTTTGAAATCTAATTGTGTGATACTGTTCTTGCTCAAGATTTTTAAAAACTATTTGGGGACCTTTGTGGTTCTATATGAATATTGTGATTTTTTTTATATTTCTGAGAAAAATGCCATTGGAATTTTGATAGGGATTACGTTGATTCTGTAGATCACTTTGAGTAGTATAGACATTTTAACAAAATAGTCCTTCCAATCCATAAACACAGGATATCTTCCCTGTGCTCTGGTCTAAGAAGACACTTATTTGTATCTTCTTCAATTTCTTTCATCAGTGTACAGAGTTTTGATCTCCTTGGTTAAATTTATTTTTAAGTATTTTATTATTTTTGATTCCATTGCAAATGAGATTGTTTTCTTTTTCAGATAGTTTATTGTTAAGGTATGGAAATGCAACTGATTTGTTTAATGTTGATTTTGTATCCTGCAACTTCACTGAATTCCTTTATTAGTTTTGCCAGTTTTTTTGTATAGCCTTTACAGTTTCCTACCCATAAGATCATACCCACTGAAAACAGAGATGATTTTACTTCTTCCTTTCTAATTTGGATGCCTTTTATTCCTTTTTATTACCTAATTGCTCTGGCTAGGACTTCCAGTTTTACATTGAATAAAAGTAGTAAAAGTGAGCCCTCTTGTCTTGTTGCTGATTTTGAAGCCTAGTTATATGAAACAATCCATGTTAATGTCCATGGCTGATGGGCTGAGCATGTAGCTTGTAGCCCTCTTGCCATTTGTAAAAGAACACAGACCTACCGTAAAGATTTGGATAGCAGTACTGTGCAAAAGTGAATCACTAACATGACTTGCGGTTCTACATTGTTCTAAGTGCTTTATACCAATTAACCTTTTGATTCCTCACCCCCATGAGGTAGGTACAATCATTATCCTTATTTTTACAAAAAGGAATTTTAAACTGAGGCCCCAAGAGGTTAAATAGCTTGCCTGAGATTAAAAATCTGGTAATGAGCGTAGATCAGTTTCAGGCCTTGGCAGTCTGGCTCTAGAAGTTAGGCATGCTTTAAACCACACGGCCTTTCACAATATAGTAGTTAAGAACGTAGATTGTAGAATCAGATTAATATTTTCCTTCCATGGGTGTGGCTCTGAGTCAATTACTAAATCTCCATTATCTTCACTGTTTTCATCTGTTAACTCATAATAGCTGTACCTGGTTTCTATGGTTCTCACGTGTATCGAAGGGAGTGATGCCTGTAAAGGGCGAAGGGCGATGGCTACAACATGGGAAGAAAACCCCAGGCAACGTTTGCTTTTATTCTTATGATCTTAACTTTACTAAAGATGTCATTTCAGGGAGAGTAGAGGGCAATGTGGGATCAGACTTGTGGAAGTCTCCCTTCATGCCCTTTAAATTACTCTGCACAGAAAACCTATCGTGCTCATTCATGAAGCCAACTCTGACATTTATGTGTGATTAATATGAGCATAGGCCACCTCCTGATACACAAGGTAGAAAGGGATCCTCCAGTTCTGCATTTTGGTGTATCTGTGCCACTGAGTATAATCACTTTCTTTTGTGGTTTTGGATTTATATACACATTGCAACCACAGGCATGTAGGCATATATTTTTAGATCACTCTCTGAAAATGAAGCTTCCAAATTTTTAAAAATAAACTTGTGTGGAGCTAAAGCTGGAATCAATGAACAGGAGGGGGATGGGGGGACACTACCAACCCGACCTCCTCCTTGTCTGCACTGCTGGCCAAGTCTTACACTTCCAGCCTCAACTGCAGCTGATTCTTTCATTTTCTACACTTAGATGAGTGGTGCAGATCTCAGCAATTGACAAAGGTGGAGCTTGCTGTTACATATCAATTTCCAACTCTTGGAAACTTGGTTCCTGACAAACCTTCCTGAAAACGTTTAGAATGTGCTTATATAGTTCAAGGACCCCTTAGGAAGCTCCAGTGAAATCAGCCTGTTTACAGCAGAGTTCACCAAGGACCCCTCACTGGAAGTTGGAACAGGAAACACAGTAAACTCCTGTGCAGAGACCCCTTAAAATTGGGAAGACCTTCCTTCACTCATTTCTGTCTCTCTCGCCCACCCCACCCCCCAACCCAAAGCATTCAACAAACAAATGCTTTCAGGGCTGATTACTGTTGCTAGGGAAACTCTATATTGATCCTTCATTATGGTAATATTGGCAGATTACCCTGGGGATCGGAGAGACTGCTTAGGGGACAGCTCTCTCGGTAAGAGAGAAGGGTGTTTTGTTTTGTTTTGTTTTTATCATCAGCACTATCTGTTCCCAGCCCTAAGGAGTCAAACTTTGAAGTGCGATTTTTAAGCTCTGGAGAAATGCTCAATTTGATCATGATGGTAGCGGAAATGAGAAGAGGCTCCTGGGATTACTGGGGAAGGACCTCACTGGAAGAAGTTTAGCTTCCCAGGATTGGAATCAGGGGAGGGGTTGGGAAGAACAGAGAGAAATAGGAAACAATCCTACTCAGGGCTCAATCCTTCCATTTGCCACCCTGGAAAATTTAGAAAGGTGGGGGAGAGGAAGGGTAAGAAGATCCTTTGGAAATCCCAACAGTATTAAAGAAAACTGATTCTTTTCACCGAGCACCTTGAAGAGAGCCTACAGGCAGACCAGAACAAGCAAAGATATTAGTAAACCTACCCAGGAATTAATAGCATTGCCAGTGATACACATGTTTATTGTCTTGTTTAAACTTAGACAGGATCAAACTCTGTTGGAAATTCAGTTTTGCTTTCAGAACGACAGCAGTCACTGTAACTTCTACACTTGATGGGTGATTTTGCTTCTACAGGCATTACACACCTGCTTCCATTAGTCTAGGCTGCCATCAAACAGGGAAAAAAATCAAGGAAACAGAGGGACTGTGAAGCATTCCGGAGAAGAGACAGGGCAAATACTCTTATTTTAAAAACATGTCATCAGAAACAATCATTTGCCTTTCACCTGATTCATTGTTTCCTGATATGCAGGGTGGAAGAAACTCCAGGTTTGCTGTCAGATTTGCTAGGAAGACCACCAAGCCTCAGTTAGTGACTGAACAATTTCCTTGACTTCTCCGAGCCTGGGGTTTTGTCACCTCTAAAATGGGAAGCATGCCACCATTTGAGGAGGCTTATTGTGAGAATCCCATACAGTGTAAACACCCAGCACATTGTAAGCACTTCGAGAACAATACCTGTTCTTTGTGTTCTACCTCCCGGAGTGCCAAACATAAAGCTAAATAAACTTTGATGTTTAAGAGGACTTAAAAAGCTTTAGGAACTATTCGGGGGAAATGGATTCCATGCAGGCTTGGGGATTGTTTCTAAATTCAGAATAGAAAATACTGTTTTATCAGTATTTCTTCAAGACGATGGCGGATTCTTTTAAGAGACAAAGCTGAACGGGCTCACATTGCCTGCATATTTCATCCACAGTCCCCACATATGTGTGTTTTGCTCAGCAAGCAGTACATATGGAACAACTCTGTATGGAAAATAAGAGTGATGTCATCTGCCCAGCAATACCAGGATATGAACTCACACTCCCACAGCGCTTGCTCTTGGATCCACACTACTACCAGGGTGCTCTGAGGAAGGGAGGCTTTTTTAAATGTTTCCGGAGCAGCGTGCTTTGATATTCTTCTGAGAAAGGAGGGAGGGTGTAATCTGATTTCCACAAAGAGAAATGGGTGTGTGGGGCCAGAAATAGTTTATTCTTAGGGATTCCTAAGGAACTCGTTCAAAGTGTTTCTCATATTTCAGAACAAAAAAGTGGAAAATGGAGCAAATGTATTCCATTCCCTTTTATGTTGAGGAAAACAGCCTCTCTGTCCTTTCAAGAGCTCCCGTCTCAGGGAATCTGTCCAGACTCATCTTTCAGTCTTGCCTTCGTCTTCTTCCTCAACATTGCTGAGCAGATCCATGCTGGAGAGGGGTTCAGTGATTCTCTGGTGATTTAAGTCATTTGAAACCAGGATTTTGGGATGGAATGAAAGAAAGGAAGTCGGATATATGGGCATGGTCACTCCGTGAGGAAATATGTTTGTTTGTTTTTCTTTTCTTAGAGCAAATAATGAAAAAAAATTAAAGTGTATTCATGAAACTGTATTTGGATGGCTTAAATTCCATTCTTTGTAGTTTGGTACAATGCCCTTCATTAACATTGATCTCCCTATAGAAAGAACCTGCCCGGTTGCTTGGGATTCAGGCTCTAGTCTATTAAGAACTAATCCCCATAAGCTTGTAGGAATTGCCAGTCTGGGCCACATGGAGAGGCCTGTCTGGTAGCTGGAGGGGTCAACGGGTGGTTCCAGGATTGATTTCATCCAGAAGATGGGTTGGGTTTGGCAGAGTTTTAAAAAAGCATTTGAACTGGAATGCCTTTAGCCAGGGACATGCACTCTCCTTTTCTCCTCAGACGCCAGCTCTCCCTAATAGAATTACCGCTGGTTTGAGCACAGTGTGAAATTACTTGCCCACTTCCCAGAGGTATTTGAGTTTGAGACCCTGGGCTCGGAAGGGACATCCAAGAAGTTGTAAACAGGATGTGAACTCTTGTTCAAAATCCATTCAACTGATTAGGGGCAAGGTGAACTTGGAAAACAAATCATATACTTCAGACTTCTCAGTCTCTGTTTGTCTAATGCAGTTTAGAGTAGCAGTACTTGTCACCCTGCTCCATGTCTTCACGATGGGGTCCAGTCACCACAGTCTGTATCCAGACATAGCCAGTTTCACTGTAGTGCAGGAAACAAGCAAGGCAAAGCTACCAGCTTCTCTTGAAATTTCTGCTCAGAAATACCACATGTCATTCTCATTCGTGTTTCATTGGCCAAAGCAAGTCATGTGCATAAATCTAACCTCCCAAGAGGGAGCAAATCCTCCCTCAAGGAAGGGTAGGGAATATTTTGAACAATAGGCAATTAATCTAATCAATAAAAGGGGACCTTAGCAAAAGCTAAGTGGAGTGACAAGGGAGAAATCCAGGTGTCCTTCAATTCAAAAGTGGAAGAGATGTAAGAAAATGGTAAAAATATAAAAATTCTGTTGTCTTCGCCTGGCAAATATCCATCCCACTTTTTATCAGATAAAATCTCATTTCCTCTTTGAACACTACTCCTTTTCTCCCTTTGCAGATCTAGAGGAGTTGTCTCCCTGACTATTTTTCCTTGCCAGGAAATTGCTGAGCTTATGAGTCATGATAGTTAATCAAACTTCACCATATTGGATATTTTGGGGAGATACCAAGATGCACCACCAGATCCCTCTTCAAGGTAGGACTTGTTTTCCAGCTAAGGAGTGTGATGTCATCAGACAACTCCCAGTCAGAAACTTCAGGGTCTATTTGACTGTAGAGAGCCAGCAGTCTTGCCCAAGGTTATACCTCAGGATGTGATACCTTGTGTGTAATTCCTACTCACAGAAGACAAAGAATAAGCTAAGTTAGAGTAAGACAAAATGGAGTCCCAGTGGTCAATGTGAACTTCCATATTAGTTGTCTATTAACATTTGATGTAGGACTTTGAGTGTGTCCAAACAGATAAATCAATAGATAAGTAAAACTTGTTTGGAATTGTACCCATTAAAGACTCCAGTGAGATGGAGTAGACTGAGCTAATAGGCAAACATCATTGGATGTAATCATGCCAACCAAGTGGACCTTTAAAAGAAAGAGATGTCTCAGAGGGTCTCCAAGGCTGATTGACCACCCACATTACATGTGTGAAGATTGCTCTAGCCAGATGTTGCCCAAGTTTCTGTCCACACAGAAGCCAACCTGACTGCAATCACACTTGTTGCTTGTTGAAGGACCCATCCCTGGAGAGTGTTTCGCTGGTCACTCTGGGACACCTTCTTCCCCAGTCCTCTTCAGAGTGGTGCATTAACTTTCCTTTCTAACTGTCTCATTTCTAACTGTGACTAATCGATATGAAAGTTTGTACAATAAGCCAAGTGATTTCTGGATTAAATATAAACTACCTTTGGTTATTTGAAATGTGCCTCAAGCCCATGATTTGTGCCTAACCTTGCCATTTGCCCTTACTTCATACTTCCCTGGGCAGCCCAGATACGGAGCAAAGCGGAACTACAAAGACCTAGCCATTTCTGCTCAACTCAGAACACTGTGATGGGTGGCTGCTGCCAAACTCAATCTAGTTGGCTAAGGCTTTGTTGGATCTGCATTGCAGATGAATTCTACCTCTGTTCAATCCTATTTGGCTGCCCTTCCCTTAACAGGTATTGGTCTCTAATAAAAACCTTGTGATCTAACTCTGTCTCAGTGTTTACTAGTGAAGAACCCAACCTTTGACTGTCACTATCGAAGGGAAACAGAGATAGCAGGAGAGTAAGGTCCGGATGATTGTCAGCCTCCATTGGAAATGAAATATCGCTAACACACAGGCAGGAGCCAGTCCAATGACATTACATAATAAATAGCAAGACAGGTGAGAAACACGAGATGGGAGGTGGAATGTTTGGAGCACACCACTGTGTCTGCCACCATGCCCTTGCAGAGGTACAACTTTTGTCCTGTTAGTATCACATATCTTGCTCAGATATCCTTTAAATTTTTTTTCCATATATGCCTTTTAAATTAAGTTAGCCAGAACTAGAGTCTTTTACTTGCAAGCAAACAATTTTTTCTTATATAGGAAGACTTAGTATAAACTCTCTTTTAATAAGCCTGGATGAGAAAGGACTATAAGGCAACAGGGTTAAAGAAAAGGTTATGAGGGCGAGTGGGGGGCTCAGTTGATTGAGCCTCCAACTCCAGCTCAGGTCATGATCTCACAATTAATGAACTGGAACCCAGCATCGGGCTCTGTGCTGACAGCTCAGAGCCTGGAGCCTGCTTTGGATTTTGTGTCTCCCTCTCTCTCTGCCCCTCCCTCCTCACACTCTGTCTCTTTCTCTCTTTCAAAAATGAATAAACATTAAAAAAAATTTTTTTTAGAAAATAGGTTTTGATCTTTATAAGGTGGGAGAAATATTAATTTTATTGCCAGAGTTTTAAAAAATCCACTGCAGTGGCTGTTATGGGTTGAATTGTGTACCCTGATTATTCTTATGTTGAAGTCCTAATCCCCAGTATCTCAGCACATGACCTTAAGTGGAAATTGTTGTAGAAGTAATTAGTTATGATGAAGTCCTTAGCTGATTAAAAAGTAATTAATTAATTCAATTTATTTAATGTATTTAAGTTACTTAATTCCTTTGGTTAATTAATTTAATTCATATAATTAATATTAATTTAATTAATAACGAAAGGTGGGTCCCTAATCCAGTATAATTAGTGTCCTTATAGAAAGAGAAAACTGGACACAGACAAGCACACAGGGAGAGCATCATGTAGGCAGAGGCTGGAGTAATGAGGCAGAAGCCAAGGAATGCCAACAGTTGCCAGCGAGTTACCAGGAGCTCGGAGAAATGCATGGAGCAGACTCTCTCACAGCCTCAACAAGGAACCAACCTAGCTGAATGTTGACCTTGGATTTCTAGCCTCCAGAACTGTGGGATAATGAATTTCTATTATTAGCCATCTAGTTTTTGGTTTATAATTACAGGAGCCCTTGGAAAATCATTGAATGGATGCAGGAGAGCGGGAGAGATGTTTGAAGGAACCAAGTTGAAAGCAAGCAGAAGGGGTTAACAAATAATAAACATCAGAATTAAAAAGAGCATCTGGTCTTCTGATATTCTGGTATAGGGAGAACAATCACAAAGATTGGTGTGAATAAAGGGACTTTGGAGACCCTGAGTAAACCATTTTAGGTCAATGGTTTAAACAATAATGTATGTCTTTAAAAGTTTGGGGAATCCAGAAAGCATACTTGTGTCTATAAATAACTTGTCAACCATTGTAGTGATTTTATAAAGTGACTGATTTAAACACTTTAAAAGTTACTATTCTTGAGATGCCTGGGAGGCTCAATTAAGGGTCTGACTTTGGCTCAGGTCATGATCTCACTGTGTGTGAGTTTGAGCCCCACTTCAGGCACTCTGCTGTCACCACAGAGCCTGCTTCAGATTCTATGTCTCTCTCCCTCTCTCTGCCCCACCCCTGCTCTCTCACTCTCTCTCAAGAATAAAGTGAAAACATTAAAAAAAAAGCTATTCTCTGTCATAATGCTTTTGAATCGACACAGTTCTGTGTTAGTGAGTAAAAGCAAGGGCTCTGGACCCAGAATAACAGAGTTGAACCTGGCATCCCAATTCCCTTCTGTGACACCAGTTAAGTTATTTAAACATTCTGTCATTAAAATTTTTCATCTAGAAAATGGAGAAGGTAACAGTCTCTAACCTCAAGATTTTTATGAAGATGACAGGAAATATTCGAGAATATTAAAAGAGGAATAAAACTGTCTCATTCCTCACCTGTCAAATGAGAATAGTAATCATATCTAACATATAAGATGGTCATGAAGTTTAAATTACATGAGCTGGAACATATAAATCATATAAACAGCAGGGTCTGGTACTTAATACGTGCTCAACAAATGTAAGTTATTACTATTATTACACCAGCTAATGTAACAATTTCCAATTAATATGTACCTCTCCATAAAAAGAAAAACTTTTATTTATTGCCAATAGCTTCCTAGTTGGAAACTAGTAGCACAAAGTAGATATATTTCAAGGAAGATAGTTCCATATTGTCAGAATTCTGATTTTAGTGTCTTCAGTCTTGATCTTACTTAGGACTTGTCTTTTTATATCTAAAATAATGAAGCATTGATTTATAAAAAGCTCACTACATCTAGATGATCATTTTAGTTATTCTACCCTCAAAGTTTTCTAGTGTCTATTTTTTTATTTGATGATTTGTTTGCCTACTGTGCATTTTACGTCAGTACTATGCTTCTGTAAGTCTGTTGTGACACTTGCTAACATTCTGCACAATTTCCTGAATAATTAGTTTTACAATAGTTTTCCATTTTTTAGTTTTATGCCATCTTAACTCTTTAAGATGTCATTTTACATTTACTAAAACAAAAGTTTCCTTCTTGTGAGCCACCTTTAAGACATCTCTTTGAAGGCATGGATTCCCTTGTGAGGGCTGCTGATAACCCAGGTGAGTCACTGTCACAAGACAATGACATTAATAAATTGTATTCCTTTCATACTTTTAGTAAGATGTAATCTCTGCAGAAATGACATTCATGAGACTATTATCCTCCAGCTGAACCTAGAATATGCTATTGTGCTCGGTGCAAGGCCACAGCACTTATTTAATGCATGGTACATAATAGATGTTTAATAAAAAATTGTTAGCAGAATTATTAGGGTATATAAATCCCATTACCATGACATATCCCACAGTTTTGCAAGACAAATCCTATTTACTAACATGGCCTGAAATTGTTTGCCCTTGATTCAAATCAGTGTTACAAAGTTTCACAAATAAGGCATTTGATGGGATTTAAAATGCATATAAAATTGATTTATAATTGTATTATCTAAAAAACTTTAAAATTTAATAAAGTTGAGGGGCACCTGGGTGGCTTAGTTGGTTAAGTGTCCAACTTCAGCTCAGGTCATGATCTCACAGCTCATGAGCTTGAGCCCCGCATGGGGCTCTGTGCTGACAGCTTGGACCCTGGACCCTGCTTTGGATTTTATGTCTCCCTGTGTCTCTGTCCTTCCCCTGCTCATGCTTTCTCTCCCTCTCTCTTTCTCTATCAAAAATAAATAAACATTTAAAAAATTAATAAAGTTGAGTTTTCTGCTTACTTAACCAATATATGGACCTCAAGTTCTGATTAAATTTTGGGATCTAATGGTAGACCTTTTCACCCATCATGACACCGAGGAAAAATGGATAAGTGATAAAATCATACTATTTTAATCATTGGAGAGCTATAGACATAAATAAGGTCTGGAAGGATAAATTTGAAAAGGGAAAAATCCTTCTCAGTTGGTAGGATTTAATGACAGTTTTCCTCACTGTGAGTATTTGTAGATTTTGAGCACAGTCTGAAGATCAGACCTTCTGAAGGTAGAAGAACACTGGTGAATAGTCTTTGCTGACTGTGCAGACCCATGTTAAAAATTAGAACCTCATGGTACATTAATGCTGAACTAGTTTTCCCACATGGGCTTTTTGTAGAATGCCAGGGAATCATGAGAATCAACAATGCTCTGTTCGGTTAAAATGTTGGGCCTCCAATAAACAAAGGACAGGTTTTGTCTCTGAGAAGTTTGTAAGTAGAGTTGAACCGTGTCTGGCTAGAGCTACAAACCAATCTTGACCTAGCTTACTTGATAAATAATTCAAGGTTCAGTGATTCTGTTATTGGAGGAAATGGCATATTATCTGGGAGAAAGTAATATCCATTTTAGTGCTTATGGTCCTTTTACACATAGGGATGTATACATCAATAAAAGATATTAAGAAATATACAAGGAAGAAGAAAATGGGACCCATCGTCAAGAGAAATAATAGCCAATAAAAGCAGGCAGAAATGCTTTAAAATAAACACATACATTAAAGAAAATTGAAGAAAATATAAAGAAATAAACAGACATATGAATTGATAGCTAAATTCAGCAAAGACATAGAATGTCTAAAATAAATCAAATTGATATTCTAAAACTGAAAAATACAATGCCATGAATTAAGCACTCACTGTTCTTTATAGCAGAAAACAGAATTTATGACTGTAGATAGAGCAATAGAAATTACTTATGTTAAAAGAGAGAGAAAGAGAGACAGAGAGAGAGAGAAGAATGAATAAAACTGAATAGATTATAATAAAATCTTGGGAGACTATGAAATGGTCTAAAATTCATATAATTGGAGTCTCAGAAAGAAAAGAGAGAGAGAGAAAAGAGAAGAATTGAAATGAATATGATGAGTGAGTTTAAATAACAATAAAAGATAACATAGAGATAAAAAAATAATTGAACTTCAAGCTAGAAACACACAAAGAAAAATCGGACACTAACACATCACAAGTAAATTGTGGAAGACCAACGATTAGAGAAATTCTTAAAAACAACCATAGAAAAAGATGCATTGTCTTCAATAGGCAAGAAACTTTGCAACAAAACTATGAAATCCTGAAGATAATGGAATAACATCTGTAGAGTGCTGGAAGGGAAACAAAACAAAACAAAACAAAATGCTACCTCAAACTCCATCCCTCCCCCAAAAAATATTATTCAGTGAAATACAAATGTTTTCAGACATGTTTCAGAGAACTTATTGCCTGCAGGCCTGCACTAAAAGGAATACTAAAGAAAGTTTTTCACAGTAAAGTGAAATGATCCCATATAAAACCATGGAATTTCAAAAGGAAATAAAAACATTAGAAAGGGTGAATAAACCATGAATAAGAATATAATACAGCCTTTAAGTCAACAATAGTAATGATGCACTGTGAGTATTAAAACAATGTAGAAATAAATTAATTATAACAATAGAAGGGACTAAACGGGGTTATACCATTGTAAGGGTCTTGCATAGTTTAGAAATTGGTAAGTGCTAATTTAAGACATACTGCAATAAGTTAAAAATGTGTATTATAATCCAAAAACCACTACAAATAATATATGATGTATAGGTAAGAAGGGAAACAAAACACAATACTAACGTTTCTTGAATAACCCAAAAAATGTCAGAAAAGGAGGAACAGGGAAACAGACAAATAGATTGAAAAATTAGAAATAAATAGAAAATGGAAGACTCATGTTGATCTATATCAGTAGTTACTTTAAATATAAATTGTCTAATCACCTATTGGAGAAACAAAGTTGTCAGATAAAAAATTTTAATATACATACTCAAGATGTGCAAGAGAGACCTGTGCAAACTCCAAGAATATAGATGAAATGTAAAATAATGTAAGAAGAATTATAATAGTAATAATAATAAATGTTATAGCAAACACAAACCAGAAGAAGGCTAATGTGACTATTAATATTGGAAAAAATAGGCATTGATGAAAGTATTAAAGAATCAAATAGGAATCTTTTGTAAAGATGAAACAGAATGGCCAATAGGCAGTTATAACAAACCCAAATGTACATACACCTACAAACACAGATGTACAACAGAATTAGCAGGAAAAACAGACAAAATATTAGTTAATTTTATAAGTTCTAAAATACAGTCTTTAAAAAAGAAAACCAAATTTTCCACTGCTGGTGGGAATGCAAACAGGTACAGCCACTGTGGAAAACAGTATGGAGGTTCCTCAAAAATTAAAAATAGCAATACCTTATGACCCAGCAATTGTACTACTAGGTATTTATCCAAAAGATACAAAAATGCTGATTTGAAGGGGTATATGCATCCCAATGTTTATAGCAGCACTGGCAACAATAGCTAAATTATGGAAAGAGCCCACATGTCCATCGACTGATAATTGGATAAAGAAGATATGGCATATATATATATATATGTATATATATATATATATATGTATATACATACAATGGAATATTACTCAGAAATCAAAAAGAATGAAATCTTGCAATTTGCAACAATGTGTATGGAACTAGAGTATATTATGCTAAGTGAAATAAGTCAGTCAGAGAAAGTTAAATATCATATGACTTCACTTACATGTGGAATTTAAGAAACAAAATAGATGAACATAGGGGAAGGGAAGGAAAAATAAGATAAAAAGAGAGGGAGGCAAACTGTAAGAGACTCTTAAATAGAGAACAAACTGAGGGTTGTTGGATGGGGGAGGGAATGGGCTAAATGGGGCATGGGCATTAGGGAGGGTACTTATTGAGGTGAGCACGGGGTATTATATGTAAGTGAAGAACCACTAAATTCTACTCCTGACATCACTACTACACTATACATTAACTAACTTGGGTTTAAATAAAATTAAAAAATAAAAAAGACCAAAAATCAAATAGTATATATAATATATATTGAAACCTCTATTAACTAGTTTGAATTAATTGGTGATTACACTGATACACTCCATTTAAAAGGCTAGAGAGTACACAGTGTTTTCAAGTGTATTTGTAATATTCACCAAAACAGACACTCTATTAAGCTAATGCAAGGTTATAAATATCAAAGGATTGAACTCATATAAAGTATGTTGTCTGACTACAATGGGACTAATCAAGAAAAAAAAAAACAGTAACATAACCAGAGACTCTCCAAATCTCTGAAGAGCACTATATTAAAAAAAAAAATTGAATCTGCAGTTGAAACTTGCTTCCCAACAAGCAAACCCTCGTCCTGGGTGGGAAATGGTAACTTCTGGCCCCAATTTCTACACTGGTGGACGCTTCCAGGCAGTTGCAAGGCAAATAATACCAGTCTTACACATTCTTTCAGAAAATCAAGAACGGGAGCATTCCTGAACTCATTTTATAATGACAGCATAATTCTGACAAATGCAGAAAAGAATATTTCAAAAAAAGAGAAAATTACAAATGTATACTTGTCATAAACATACAAATTCTTAAACAAAATATTAGCAGATCAAATCTAGAGATTTAGTAAAAGGATACTGTATCATGGCCAAGTGGGATTAATTCTGAAATCATAATGTGGACTTATCTTCCAAAAATTAATCAAGATAACTAATCAGATTATCGGAATAGAGGAAAAAAAACATATTATATGAATACACGCAGAGAAAGTATTGGATAAATTTGACACTCTTTCAATATAAACTTCTCAGGAAGTAGGAATACATTTTCTCCTCAAAGTCAGGGATTAGTACAGTGGTTAAGTGTGCTGGCCCAGACCAGGCTTACAAATTTAAAGTATATTTCATCCACTTACTAGTGTGCCTCATACAAACTACCGAACCTCCCTCTCAGTGCCCTCCTCTGAACAATGACAATAACACCATTGTTTCTCATCAGAAATAAGTTTATTAGCCTATACAAGATATTTGCAAGTATGCTTGGTCCATAATAAATACGTGATAGTAGCTATTGTAATTAGTGATGTTATTTCTATACTGTTAGCACTTAACACATTATTTAAACACAGTAGATGCTTAATGAGTGTTTTCCAAATGGATTGAATGAAGGACTCTATAAACACAGTGCCCAGTATATTGATAGGAGCAGAGAGGGATATAAGCCACAACTCTGATGAACCCATTTTTAGCACTTCTCACGATTGCTTCAGATGATACAATTTGACGGCATTAGAAAAGAACATCTCTGCCCCAAGTGTCTTCAGTCTGCAGGGATGTAAGAACACACAGAAAGGTGCTTACCATCTTCTAGTCCAGGAGCAAGTTGGACCAGCATGGAGCTTCAGATATAGCTAGCCCCCAAACCAGCCTTATTTCTGGGACAGTCATGTGGTATCAGGAAATCCAGCCCAGCTTTCAATGACAACAGGGGCTGATGACAGCTTAAAGTCCATGTCTTTAAAAGTTTTTCTTTCTGGTTTCCTATAATTTCCTTTTTGTCTGAAAACCACCTAAGAAGGTCCCATGTTTACATCACCCTTCAAAGCCCCGCATCCGACTTCCTGGAAAGTTGAGAAAGCTCAGGGGTGAAATAAACATGTCAGAGGATTTAACAGCTGTGAAACTCACCCTGACAGTGGAAGGAGCTGTGGTCCTGGGCATGCGCGAGGCATGACCAGTCCTGGCTTATTCCACCTGCACGGGAAAACAACAACAGTCGTTTATCTAGTGCCTTCTGTGCTGGTTGCTTTATGTGCAACATCTCTAAGCATCATCGCCATCATTTTGAAGCAAATCAATGGAATTTTAAAAGGACCAAATAACTTGTTGAAGAACACTGACCTTAGTAGTAGCAGTCAGGAATAAAATCAGTCTCTTATTCCCAAGGTGAAGATTTTCCGGCTTCTCCAAGCCTCTTGCACACCCTTCCACTCTTCACACAGACCTGTCTTTCTGGCTAGAATGTGAGCTTTTGGGGATCTGAGACACACCTTTTTCATCTGTTTCTGGCACCCAGCCTTGTGGCTGGTGAGCAGCCAGGGTTCAGCAATGTTTGCTTATTTTATGAAAGTGTGATTTAGTTAGGACACCGCATGGGCGTCTCTACTGCACCCGCCGACAGAAAAGCCCATGTCTGGATGAGGCCACAGAGAGGCAACTTCGACTCAGGCACTCATGGAAAATTGGCCGGGGAATTTTTTTTTCTCCAGGAGCCATTTACATGCTATTTGATTTGGCTTTCTGAGACATATTAATCAATCCTCCAAACTCCATTCAGGGCGCCACTCCACTCATTTGTAATCAACTAGTATTTATCTACTGAGGCACTTGGGAGGGCAAAATGGAAAATGCAGCCTTTCAGTTGAGTGCTCTAGTCTGACCCCTCCCACGCAATGTCATTTGAAAGCATCTCAGATTGCAGGGGCCAACCACCCTGCCTGAAAGCAACACCCCTAAAGCTAACTAACTCCATGCACTCATATCTGTCCCTACTAAGCGCCAACCAAGCTTGGTGCGTCTCTCTCTATGTTTGCATATTAGAGTGCTCGCAAGGAATCGATTCACATAATGCTACACTGACTCAAAATTTATATATAGGACTATAGTGTCCCGTACATACAGGCTAAAGCCTCTTCTAAGAACTGCTTTTTGGCTTGCTAAGGATTTTTCCCTTCTTAGAATATCATGGAACATTTTTAATCATTTAAGGCCAAACTGTCCTTTGACAAACAGGCCTGAAAATATCCTGAGCTATCCCCAAGACAGGCAGACCAGGAAAAGATATGAATCATATAAATGCTTGAAAAAGTCAGTGTCTATCATCATATACAAGAAACAGGACAAGTATGGTAAATATTTGTTTCTTTAGTGTTTTAAAGCAATTTTAGGCTTGCAGCAAGGAAGGTACAGAGATTTCCCATTTACCTTATGCTTCCAGAGGTAGCTCCCTCATTATGAACATCCCCCACCAAAGTGGAACATTCGTTACAATTTATGAGCCTACAGAGACACACCATTATCACCCAAAGTGCATTAGGCGTTGTATATTCTGTGGATTTGGACAAACGTGTACTGATGTGTATCCAGAGTATTTTCACTGCTTTGAAAACTCTCTTATTTACCCATTTGGGTAAATACCAAGAAGTACTGTTGCTGGATTGTGTGGTAAGCCTATGTTTAGTTTTGTAAGAAACTGCCACACTGTTTTCCAAAGTGGCCAGATCATTTCTTCATCCCACCAGCATGGATGGGAGTTCCTATTGTTCAACATCCTTGCTAGCATTTGGTTTTATCAGTGTTCAGGATTTTGGTTCTAATAGGTGTGTGGTGGAATCCCATTGTTGTTTTAATTTGCATTTCCCTGATGTCATATGATGTGGGCATTTTCTCATATGCTTATTTGCCATCTGTATATTTTCTTTGATGAAACATCTTTAAGGTCTTTGTTCCAGATATGAATCAGGCATTTTTTAAAATTGAGGTTTAGAAGTTCTTTGCTTATTTGGGATAATAGTCCCTATCAGATGTATCTTTTGCAAATATTTTCTCCATTTTGTAGATTTTCTTCTTGTTCTCTTGATATTATCTTTTGCAGGGCAGACATTTTAAATTTTAATGGAGTACAGCTCATCAACTATTTCTTTCATGGATTGTGCCTTTGGTATTTTACCTAAAACGTCAATGCCAAAACCCAAGGTCATCTCCCTTCTCTCCAATGCTCACTTTTGGGAATTTTATAGTTTTCCACTTTACATCTATGTCTGTTAGGATTTCTTTTTTCACATGTGAATGTCCAATTGTTCCAACACCATTTGTTGAAAAGTTTGCCTTTGTTCCATTGTATTGCCTTTGCTCTTCTGCCAAAGATCAGTTGACTATATTACGTGGATCTATCTCTGGGTTGTCTATTCTGTTCTATTGATTTACTTTTCTACTCTTCTGCCAACACCACACTGTCTTGATTACTATAGGTCTATAGCAGTTCTTGAAGTCAGGAAGTCAGATCACCAACTTTGATCTTCTTATTCAATATTCTATTGGTTAGGCTGTGTCTTCCACCTTTCCCTAAGTATATCATTAAAATGAATTTATGAATATACAAAAATAACTTGTTAGGATTCTGATTGGAATCTACAGTTCCAGCTGGGAAGAACTGACACCATGACAGTATAGAATTTTCCTATTCATAAACATGAATGTCTCTCCATTTATTTAGATTTTCTTTGATTTCATTCATCAGAAATTTACAGTCTCCCTCATATAGCTCCTGTACATATTTTGTTTGATATTTAAGTGTTTCATTTTTGGGGTACTAATGTAAGTGGTTTTTGTTTTATTAATTTCAAATTCCAGTTGTTCATTGCAGGTATATAGAAAAGTGATTGAATTTTGTATGTTAACCATGTGTCCTGCAGTCTTGCTATAATTGCTCATTAATTCTAAGTTCTTCTTTGTTGATTCTTTTAGATTTCTACATAGATGAACATGTCATCTGCCAACAAAGATACAAACATTTTTTTCTTTCTTCCTGATATGTATACCTTTTATTTCTTGTCTTATTGCATTGACTAGGACTTCCCAAATGATATTGAAAAGCAATGGTGAGAGTGGACATCCTTGTCTTGTTCCTGATCAAAGTATCTAGTTTCTCATCTTTAAGTCTGGTATTAGTTGCAGGTTTTTTAATAGTTAATTATTATCAAGCTGAGGAAGTTTTCCTCCGTTCTTAGTTTTTTTGAGTTTTTATCATGAGTACATATTGAATTTTGTCATTTGCTTTTTCTGCATCTTTTGATATGATTGTATTATTTTTCTTTTTAACCTGTTGATGCGAGGAATTATATTAATTGATCTTTTAATGTTGAATCAACTTGGCATATCTGGGATACATTCCACTTGGTCATGGTATATAATTCTTACATATTGTTGAATTTGATTTGTTAATATTTTGTTGAGGACATTTACATATTTTTTCATGAGAAATATTGGTCTGTAGTTTTGGTTTGTAGTTTTTTTGTTGTTTGATTTTTTGTTTGTTTGTTTGTTTTCACATAATGCTACTGTCTGGTTTTGGTATTTGGTTAATGCCTCATGGAATGACTTAGAAAGTATTGATCTTTCAAACAGCTTTTGGTTTTGTCGATTTTCTCTACTGATTTTCCCTTTTCTATTTCATTGATTTCTGCTCAAATTCATACTCTTCTTCTGCTGCTTATTTTGTAAGTTTTTTTTAAACTTTTTTTGTTTTTTTGAGAGACAGAGCATGAACAGGGGAGGGGCAGAGAGAGAAAGAGACACAGAATCTGAAGCAGGCTCCAGGCTCTGAGCTAGTGGTCAGCACAGAGCCCAATGTGGGGCTCGAATCCATGAACTGTGAGATCATGACCTGAGCTGAGGTTGGATGCTCAACCGACTGAGCCACCCAGGCGTCCCTTCTGCTGCTTACTTTGACCTTAATTCGTTGTTTTTTCTAGTTTTCTAAGGTAGAAACATAGATTATTGACTTAGACCTTTCTTCTTTTCTGATACATGCATTCAATGCTATCAGTTTCCCTCTAAGAACTGTATTTGTTGCATCTCACACTTTTGGTAAGTTTTGTTTTCATTTTCATTTATTTAAAAATATTTAAGAATTTCCATTAAGATTTCTTCTTTGATTCATGTTTTATTTAGAAGTGCATTGTTTAATCCATGTATTCTGGGATTTTAAATTTATCTTTCTGTTGTTGATTTCTAGTTTAATCCCATTATAGTCTGAGAGTGGATATTGTATGATTTGTACTCTTTTAAATTTTTTAAGGTATGTTTTGGAGTTCAGAATTTGATCTATCTTCATGAATTTTCCATATGAGCTTGAGAACAATATGTTACTGTATGGAATAGTCTATAGGTGTCAATTATATCCAGTTGATTGATGGTGTTGAGTTCAATTATGTCCTTAACTGATTTTCTGCCTACTGGGTATGTCTATTCCTCATAGAAGGGTTTTGAAGACTCTAACTATGATAGCCCCCCTGTCAACTCTCCTTGCTTTGAAGTCTGTTCTTTCTGAAATTAATATTGCTATTTTTGCTGTCTTTTGATTACTCTTAGCATGGCATTTTTTTTTCTCCATTGACTCGCTTTTCACTTATATGTGTATTTGTATTTAAAGTGGGTTTCCTGTAGACAACATGTAGTTAAGTCTGATTTTTGATCCATTCTGATATTCCCTGTCTTTTAATCGGTGCATTGAGACCCCTGATATTCAGGGGAATTATCAATTAACCATATTTTTTATTGTTTTACATTCATTGCCTGTTCTTTGTTTTTACTTTGAAATATTTTTTAAACCACTTAGTCTAAAATTATATTAATTATATAAAATATTGCCAAGTATTTACAGCAACTAGAATACTTAGACACTAAGAGTGAGATTATAAATTGTACAACCACTTTGAAAATGTATTGGTGGGTTGTCCGGGTGGCTTAATTGGTTAAGCATCCAACTTCAGCTCAGGACATGGTCTCATGGTTCACAGGTTCAAGCCCTGCACCAGGCTCTGTGCTGACAGCTTGCACAGAGCCTGGAGTTTGCGTTGGATTCTGTCTCCCTTTCTCTCTGTCCTCCTCTGCTCACATTCTCTCTGTCTCTCAAAAATAAATAAACATTAAAAACATTTTTTTAAAGAAAATGTATTTGGAATATCTACAAAAGGTAAATGCAAATACACCCTACGACCCAGCAATTCAACTCTTTGGTGAGATATCTATATCTGTATCAATATCATTTATATCTCAAGTGGTTTTTTACGCAAAAATACACATTCATTTTTGCCAAAACAATTATTATACATGACTTTATTCATAACAGCCTCAAAGTGAAAAAATTTCTATTTCCCTCAAAGGTGAAATGAATTCAGGTCCATGGTGATTGAGGTCATCGCACTTGGGCTAGGCTGTGAAGGAAGTTTCTGGCATACTTTAAATTATATTTCACACTTTAAAAAACATATTTATATAAAACACTGATTTGTTTTATTTTTAAAATGTTTATTTATTTATTTTGAGGGAGAGAGAGTGCATGAGCAGAGGAAGGGCAGAGAGAGAGAGAGAGAGAGAAGGAGAGAGAGGGAGAGAGAATCCCCAGCAGGTTCTACTCTGTCAGTTCAGAACTCAACTCAGGGCTCAATCTCATGAACCATGAAATCATTATCTGAGCCTGAGTTGGTTTCTGCCGAAGGAGCCCCCGTGGTGCTGGCCAGGAGGGGCGGGGGTGGGTCTGCCTCCTAAACAGCTTGCTGCAGAACCAACACTGAAGGCAGGATGTTTTCTCTTTCCTTCCCTTTTTGTGGAAGCAAAATTCCTTTTCAGATTTCTTTCTGTTGGTGAAAACAGGTACTAACATAGGTCTTCTGTAAAATCAAAGTGGTGTAACACAACATTCAAAAAGTGGGCGTAATTCTATTAAATTGAATATCTAATCCATGTTATCCAAGCTTCCGAGACAGGTTATTAGCTTGCTCAGGTTGATGTAACCGAGCATCACAGACCGGGTGGCCTAAACAGCAGACTTGTGTTTCCTCACAGTTCTGGAAGCTGGAAGCCCAAGAACAAGATGCCTGCAGTCTTGGTTTCTGGTGAGGATGGGTTGTTTCTGGTGAGGACTGCCTTCTGGCTTATAAACAGTCACTTTCTCACTCTGTCCTCCTATGGCCTTTCTTCCGTGTGAGTGCAGAGACAGTGTGAGATCTCCTCCGGTGTCTCTTCCTTCTTTTATAAAAACACCAGCCTATCAGATTAGGGACCCACCCTCCTGACCTCATTTAACTTTAATTACCTCCTTAAAGGCCCTTTCTTTAAACAGTCATATGGGGAATTGGGGTCTCAACACATGAATTTTAGGGAGACATGATGGTGATGATTGAAGCTCTTTTTTCATCACCTTGTCTCTGGCATTCTCCACTCACATCATCTTCACCACCGGTCCTGCACAGATGTCTTCCCCTGTTGTTCTTCTTCGCCCCGTGCTCAGGACTCATATTCTGTCTCCCTTTGATTCGCTCCTCAACCTGGTCTTCCCAGTCACTAACTGAGGAAGTTTTTGGAAGGAATTGAAATCATGTAAAACCTCAAAGAGGACAGACACGAGTTTCGGATCCTCTGATATCTACCGTATAGTACCCACAACATTTCCTTCATGACACTACGTCTGTGTTCCAGAAAAACTTTATGCTCTATGAAATTATTCACTAAAAATCACACAATTTATGAGATAAATCAGCTTCAAAGAAGACCACTCAAAAATCTGTGGAACTCTTTAACTGGACACTAAAAAAAAAAAAAGTATCCTAATTGGGAGAAAAATATCAACAACAAATAAATGGTATGTACAGCTAAATTTCCCTGCATCTCACATGTTTTAGTGACTTGTGTTTTCATTTTTATTTAGTTCAAAGTATTTAAAAGTTAAATCAATCTTGAATTATAGTCAATCTTTGTAGCTTTAAACTTGGGGCTTAAGCATCCACTCTTCCTGGGGCATTCACTTGAGTATCTGACTTTGGCTCAGGTCATGATCTCATAGTTTGTGGGTTCAAGCCCCAGGTGCTGAAGGCTCAAAGCCTGGGCCCAGCTTTGGATTCTGTGTCTCCCTCTCTCTCTGCCCCTCCCAGGCTAGCACTTGCTCTCTCTTTCTCTCTCTCTCTCTCTCAAAAATAAACATTAAAAATATTTTTTTAAGAAAGAATCCACTCTTCCTAAGAGACATAAGCCTTTGCAGTTCATCTGTTTCTGACAGAGACCACAATGATCAAAATTAAATGTCTAATCCAAAAGGCAGCTTGTTTTCATTCATTCATTTTTTCAGTTTAGGAGGAAATGTCTTTGCAATTCCTCATCTGCACACATGTCCTCCCTTGTTGGGATTGTGGAAATCTTGCACTTCTGTGAACCATCAAATTAGCCACCTCATGCATTATACAACGTCCTTTCACAGATTTTCAATTTTGACTTCAGATCTTTTCCCGTAATTATGAAATAAGTTGCCCTTGATTCCTTCAAAATATCCACATATTGAAATAAATTGTGTACTGGCCATTGCGATGTTAATCTTTTATTGGCATTATTCCCCTATTTACCAATGACCTGTCAGATCATTCCTGCCAAAGAAATACTTATTGTAACTAAACAGAGCATAGTGAACCTCCAAGCCCTGCTCTCTTAAGATTCTATTTGCCACATTTTCTTAAGTCTCAGTCACTAGAACATGCAGGAACAAACATAAATTAACCTTTCCGTTTCTGATAGGTGATTAAGAAATGCATCAATTCCTAGACATAGAATCTGAGAAAAAGAATTTTAAGACAAAAGTCAGGAGACAGTGCAGTGCCCAAGACCCTAAGAAGGATTCATGAGCTGCTTTATGCATTTATTCATGTATTCAATGAACACATTTCAAGCATAAACAATTTATTAGATGGCGAACAAAAGAAGGAGATTCACAGTATGTACTCAGTACTACCACTTACATTATTTCCCTCAATTTCCACAGCGATCCGGTGAGGCAGATATTCTCCCTCATTCTATTTCGCAGATGAGGAGGCCCAAGTTCCCCTGGAAATGAGGACACTAATATGATGCGTCCAGAATGGAGAACTCGTTTCTGCTATGACTCAAAATCATTGCCACAAAACTCTTAGGTTCAGAGCACTGTTCCAGGCTCTCCGTCCCCCACCCCCACCCGCTTCTTCTTACTTTGGCTAATAGCCCCTTCTCCCCGGCCCAAGACCTTCAAACTTTGATGAGCTTTTCTAATCTTCCTGAATTTTGATTGAGCTGTTTGCTAACACACCACTTCTATCATTATCCTCTTAGTTTGAAATAATATGTCTAATATGAAAAAGGCCATCGCCTGGCCATCCTTGGGGTTAGGAAAATTGCTCTTAGTTTTCTAGAAGGTGATATTGGGCATGAACACATAGCTGTAGAGTAGGAAATCTATAAGTGTTAGTTCTCTTTCTTACTTGCTCAAAATTATGCGACAGTACAGCAAAACAATATTTGGGACCTGCTGTGTAAATCTAGATTATATGTCTAATTTGGCAACACTATTATTCTGTTCTTGTATAATAAGGAATAAAAAGACACAGAAAGGCATCTGGCTGGCTCTTGATTTTGGCTCAGGTCATGATCCCAGGTTGTGGGATCGAGCCCTGCATCAGGCCCCATGCTAAGCATGGAGCCTGCTTAAAATTTTTCCTCCCTCTCTCTCTGCCCCTTCCCCTCTTGTGCTGTCTCCCCCCACCCCCATCTCTGTCTCTCTCAAAATAAATAAATATTAAAAAAAAAGAAGATATGTAAGACATAGCTCCCATCCTTAAAGCATCACCACTGACTCGTCGGGGAGGAGGGAAGGGAGCCACATCCTTGCCTGAACTTAATGCATGGTACACACTGAAGGCTCAGAGTACAGGTGCCATGGGTGTCTGGAGTCAGAAGAACCAGGTGTGACTCTCAGTTGCATGAATCAGAAAGAGCTTCATGGAGAGATTCAGAGTTTGACCTGAGGCCCAGAGAAATTGTATCATGGGTTACAAGTGGGAAATTGGATAATGTAATCATTCTTTTATCTTCTCACCTCTGAGACACATTTGTACATCATTTTTAAGTCCTCTTGTCTATGACTCTAGTTTGTCCTGCCTGAGACAGAATCTCACAGGCTTTACCTGGCTATATTGTCTTTAGCAACCATTTTATTTCTAAATAATATGGAAACAGTCATTCTTTCTGGACCATAGAGTGGAATTATAACCAAGTACAACTTGCTGTTCTTGGCTTTCCTTCTTCTGAATACATCATATATGACCCTACTCATAAAGCTTTCACTACACCACTCATCCATAGCCTTGACTCACTGCAAAAACGTCTCTCTCAGAGTCAGTCCAGTGGTCTTGGAATCAGTGTTACCACAACCAAATCTCTGTGGGCACTCTGACATCCATTTGGGGTTGTTCAAGTCATGAATCATCTTTGAAACTTCTAGGATCTGCTTTCTTCTCCTCCAAGGCTCCTTGCAGACTTTCCTTTCCATT
The DNA here is from genome assembly GCF_006229205.1 of Suricata suricatta. Taxonomy (NCBI): domain Eukaryota; kingdom Metazoa; phylum Chordata; class Mammalia; order Carnivora; family Herpestidae; genus Suricata; species Suricata suricatta. The sequence continues at coordinate 66,704,338 of NC_043714.1, read as the reverse complement.
TGCCAAAGCCTCTGATAACTTAAGAAATTCAGCAATGCACCCATTCATTCCAAGGAAAAGTTTTTTTGTCTATTTCCCTATGAAAGTGTGCTTTTCTTCCTTCCCCTTCTTGTGACATATACTTCTGCAAATCCAGGACATGTCTACACATAGGCATCATTTGAAGCCATGGAGTTCCTCAGGTGAGTTGTGGCATATTTTCAGTCCTCTGTTTTCTCTGTAAATTGATAGGATGGGACTGGCGAGGTTGTATAGTGCAGTGGTTAAGTCTAAACTGGAGTCACTCAACCTTGACTTAAATCTCATTCTGACATGTGAACTTGATTGTCTTTTCAACCTTTCTAAATGTCCATTTTCTGATTTGTAAAATGGAAAAAAATGAATGGGTTAAATAAGAAACTGCATGTAAAATACTTAGCAGAGTTTCTTACCTGTTGAACATACTCCCAAAGAGTTAACTATTATTACCTTGATTCATGGGTTCATCAAGCATTTATTGAGGACTCCCCATTCACTTCTGTGCCAGGCATTAAATATAAAGCAGTGACTTTCACAGTCCCTGCTTACTGGGTAATTATTATTATTTTTTATGGTTTTTTAACTTTTTTTAATAGTTTATTGTCAAATAGGTTTCCATACAACACCCCGTGCTCTTCCCCACAAGTGCTCTCCACCATCACCACCACCTCTTCTCCCCTCTCCCCCTTCTCCTTCAACCCTCAGTTCATTTTCAGCATTCAATAGTCTCTCAAGTTTTGCGTCCCTCTCTCTCCCCAACTCTCTTTCCCTCTTCCCCTCCCCCTGGTCCTCCATTAAGTTTCTCCTGTTTTCCTGTTAGACCTATGAGTGCAAACATATGGTTTCTGTCCTTCTCTGCCTGACTTATTTTGCTTAGCATGACACCCTCAAGGTCCATCCACTTTCCTACAAATGGCCAGATTTCATATTTTCTCATTGCCATGTAGTACTCCATTGTGTATATATACCACATCTTCTTGATCCACTCATCAGGTGATGGACATTTAGGCTTTTTCCATGTTTTGGCTATTGTTGACAGTGCTGCTATGAACATTGGGGTACACGTGCTCCT
>NC_043714.1:66696825-66703148 GCF_006229205.1 Suricata suricatta | reverse complement strand
TCACTCATCATCAGGGAAACACAAATCAAAACCACACTGAGATACCACCTCACACCAGTCAGAGTGGCTAAAATGAACAAATCAAGTGACTATAGATGCTGGCGAGGGTGTGGAGAGACGGGCTCCCTCATACATTGCTGGGTAATTATTGTTCCTTTAGTTGACATGGATGAGCCAAAACCTTCCTTCCTTCTCACATGAGCCTTCTATCTCTCCCTCTGGCCCCTTGCTGCCTTCATTTGGGGACGGGGTAGAGAGCAAAGGGAAGGAGAAGCCATTGATATATTTTTTGGTCACTTCCTATTGGCCAGGCAGCACTGAAAATGTTTTTCAGAAGAATAAATGTAGTGTTATGTGACTCAAGGTGGGAAAGCCCACTCAGTGTGAGTCTGTGTGCCTCGTCAGAGAGTGAGCAGTGTGGCCACAGTAAACATATCTTGTGGTAGGACCATAGTGCTCACTACCTAAGCTGTGACATGGTAAGTGACAGTAGTATTCTAGTTCCCTGAAAGGAGGAAGATAAAGGGCATATTTTAAATTGCTGGAGAATTTCAATCTTGAATCAGCAGGAGACCTGTAGAAAGAAGAATAAAGGTAGTAGTATGATGAGCAATACAATAATAGTAAAGTAGCCTTACATTTGTGTAACATAATTGGTGTTACCAACAACCCCATGTGATACACAGATTGCGCTTTATCTCCATTCTGTAAGATGAAAAAGCATTCCTGAGAATCTAAAAGTGTTTTCCAGGGACAGACTTGTGGAATGTAATGGAGTGACAGTCTTCCCCACTACACTGCCCCACTGTGGAGGGCAGTGGCTGTGATCTTTCAGAGTAATCCTTTGAGGAAGTTAGTATTCAAATCCAGAGCTCAGCATATCCTAGTAGAAAGTGTCAAATCCTAGGTCTGGTACTTACTTGCTGAGGGATTTTGGAGAAATCGCAGAACCTCCCAGATTCAAGTTCCCCAGTCACTGCATGGGGATTAAAATGATTACTTAGCAGCACTCTTGTGAGGATGAAATAGGATCATATCCATAAGGACTTAGCTCAGGGCATGTATAAGGGCTCATTAAATAGTTGTCATAAGTTTTTTCTGCTCTCTCCCCCCTTTTATTCCTCCTTGTCCTCCATCCTCTCCTTCTCTTCCTTCTCATCTTCTCATTATTGCCATTATATTACTATCAATACTACTTATGTAGCAGGGTATTGGCATATGGACAGGGTAAGGAATTCTGGTTCCAGCTTTGCCATTTCTTAGCCTTATTTGGCTGAACTAAGAGTCAAAAGATATTTTTTCCCTGCACTGTTTATAATCACTATAACATCTAAGAAGTGGCAGGGGTGCTCTACTAGACTGAGACAAATAGCCCATTTTCTCATTCATTAATTATTTTTGAATGCAACCAGCCTGTCTCTAATTCATATATCTCTAAATATGTATTAGATGAACAGGACTCCCATTTAGTCATGATTAACATGCCGAGCTTGTTGTGTGGTTGGTTGATTTAGTGAAGATTCTTGCCTATAACTCACATCCTCCCTCCTATTCAAACAAGCAATATCAGTTATTTATTTATCCAGACCACTGTTTCATTTCCAGTATTACAGGCCAAAGCAAACAGACTCTCCAACATCAAATGGTCTCATGGAGTCAAATAGTATTACTTCCTTGTAGGCATGTGGCAGTAATTCCCTTGGACCATGGAATTGGACCATGGTTTTGGATCATGGGGTAACAATGGTGGCCAGGAAATGTCTGTGATGCCTGAGGTGTTTTTCCAAAGCAGCCCATTATCATCTTCTGCCAGCTGCTATATCATAGTGGAAAGGGTGAGAGCTTGGGATGTGATTGGGTCAGTAATTTGAGTCCTAGCTGTATGATGAATAGAGAGTTACATCTTTTCCCTAAGTTTTGGTTTCTTCACCTTTAAAATAGGGTTGGTATTTGTTACTTGTGAGAATTATCAGTGCTTTATATGGAGGGTCTGACATGATATTTGTCACATCCTTAATAAATCACAGCTGCTATTATTGCTAATTAATTAGATTGTGTTCCACAATGGTACAGTGGTGGCAGCTTCCTTCCAACTAGATGCATGTGGATCCAGCACAAGACTGTGAGGTGTGGGCTGCTACTCTCTGCTGCCTCTGAGGCTCAGATCCTTGGTGCAGGCTGTCTGCCATCTTCTGCGTTGTGAGGAGGACTACTTAGCTGGTGAAACCATCAGCTGTTCTGCAGGGATTCCCACCCAAGCCAGGGCAGATGGATGTTGTCTTGGCCTCTATGGTTCTCTTTGCCTACTTAGCCATCTTGTAAAGTGGGAGAGACAAGTGCCCACCCTCTGTTATGCTCATAATATGTGTGCTACTCAAGTATTACTGCATTTAGTGACATACACTGTGTATTAGTCAGGGTTCTCCAGAGAAACAGTATCAATATACAAATATATATATTTGTTTATCATGAAAAATCAGCTCACATGATTATGGGGGCTAAGGTTTTCAACAATTTATCATCTGTATGCTTGACACCCTGGGAAGCCAGACTTGGACCTAAGTCCAAAGGGGTGAGAGCCAGGAAAGTCAAGGGTGTACATCCCTGTCTGAGAGTAGAAGATGAGAGGAGATGTTCCAGCTCAAACAAGGGGCAGAACAAAAAGGGGGAATTCCTCTTTCCTTAATCTTTTGTTTCATTCAGGCTTTCATAGATTGGATGATGCCTTCCCACAGCAGGGAGTCTCCTGATTCAAGTGCTATTCTCATTTGGAAATACCCTCATAGACATATTCAGAAATAATATTTAATCTGGGCACCCCATGGGCCAGCCAACTTGACATGTAAAATTAACTACCACACCTGGTTGTGTAACTACTTACAAACACCACTGGAATAATTGGGTCAATCCATATTCAAGTGCTACCTGTTTCACTGTTGTCTGTCTTACACCTCCCCTTTGCCTAGCCACAATACACAAGTCCTGTTGATTACTTGATAAGCTCTATTGGGTTTCTTTTCTTTTATGATCTGCCTTCCTGGACCTTAAAGCCATGATTTTGAGAATACCAGATGTATTTATTAGGGTTGGAACCCCCACAGATCAATATAGGTCAAGCCATTATTCCATATCCCCATCCTCATGAGACTCTTCAGCTCACAGGCAAATCAGCGGCTGCCAGCAGGTACATTGTGGGAGGCAGAATGTGGGCTCAGGCACCCAGTCTCACTAACTGGTTGTTTCAGAGTTTGGGTTCTGAGTCAGGATGACCATGCTACAAAATTTTAAGGTCACAGAGTTCTAGAATGCATAAGAGGGCTTTAAGGGATGCATGTCTTCTGACCCTTTAGCCAGTGATACTCATAGTTTAATTAGAGGCCAAATTACAAAAGCCATTCAACTCCTACTGTGTATTACATGCTGTGATCAGTTCTTTGGAAGCTTTATCACATGGAGTAAGTTTCATGAAGTTAATTAATTAAAATCATTAGTTATAAATAAGAAATACATCCAGGGAGATTAATTAAGAAACTTGCCCCAAATCACCTATCTAATATGACATAAAATTATGGTTTAGTCTCTTGCCAAACTCAAATAAATCCTTATACTCTACTAATTCAATATAAAGAATTTAGTATAATGTTTCAGACAGTAAGCTTTTTTTCTTTATGTTTACTTATTTATTTTTAAGAAGGAGAGAGAGAGCAGAAGAAGGGCAGAGAGAGAGACAGAGAATCCCAAGCAGGCTCCATGCTGTCAGCACAGAGTCCACGTGGGACTCAAATTCATGAACTGGGAGATCATGACCTGAGCAGAAATCAAGAGGCTGATCCTTAACCGACTGAACCACCCAAGCACCCTATCCTATGGTAAGCTTTTGATGAATGAATATTGTCTCGTAGAAGGGTAGTTCTATCTGAAAGCCCCGAGAGGAAAAGTGGCCTGTCCTTTTCTGCTTTTTACCCTCATCATTGTCTCATACATGTCACCAGTCAACTGCGAATACCTGCCCAGTTGATTTGATTTTGATGCCACCAATTCTGAAATAGTCACAAGCACATATTTAGTGTTGTCTTTGTGGTATTAACCTGTGTGTTCTGGAGTGGAAAGCAAACATGATATGTTTTTAATATGTTAATGAATAAGAAGCAAGAGAAAACTGGTCAGATTAGCTAGATCTAACCCCCATTAAGTTCCATGAAATTCAGAGTTTTAGAGCAATACATAAGAAAATAAAATAACACAAAAATAAAGAAAACAAAACAAAACAAAAAAGCGAACAAAATAAGAATTACTGGCTGAATATTTTGGACCCTGAAGTTTAGCAAACTTACCAACTGTGATGTAAGTCTTACTCACAAAGATTGAATAAATATGTTAGTACATTGTATTTCGCATCAGTTTGCTGAGCTTGCACACAAGGTCATAAATGAAAATAAGATCAAAAGTGACAATGAGGCAATCTAACTAAAGTTCAGTGGGTCTGTTTGCCCTGTCACCAAGCCTTCTTTGGTAGGAGACATTGAGTCTTTCTTTAGCTCTTGGCCTTCACTATATACACCAAATATAATTAACACGAGAAAAGGAACCAGCTTAAGAAAGAAAGAAGGTCAACTTGGAAGATATTAGGTTAGTTGGACCCTACATCTTCCGTGAATTATTTATACTGTTTGATTGCAGTTTGGAAAGAGAAAATCTGAATATCTTTTTTTTTTAATCAGGGTAATCTTGTAACTTAATTCTCTACAACGCAATTACTTCTGGGTGTTTTCAAATGGCACTTCTCTTTTGTGCTGGAAAGAAACCTCTGTGTAGAATGATTAAATGGAGCAAATATGTACTCAGATTTAGACGAGAGTAATCAGAACCATCTTTAGTGTAACACTGAGTCATCACTCATTGTTTGGGGAACAACAAAGGGAGCATGAGCTTTGGAATCATTATAGACCGAGGATTTAATTTTAGCCTTGCCCCAAGGTCACTGTGTGACCTTAAGAATCTCATATAACTTATCAGAGTTTTACTTTCTGTTTTGGTAAAAATAGAACATCTAGTAGCCACCTTGCATATATTGGGAGAATAAGATTGGATATTACTCACATTGTAGGTGCTCAATAAAGTGTACTAGTTATTAAGAATAGTTTTGCTATGACTACTTTGCTCAGCAGGCACACATGGTTATCAAGGGTGATGCTGTCTTCTCGACCGAAGGGGAGAGGAAAACTAATGGAATACATCAAGCACCAGACCCAAAGGAGCATACACATTAAATATCATAATCATCTTGACATTCAGATGTCTGCCAGATCTGGTTCCCTTTCTTCTCTCTCCACATCACACACTTCCTTGGAAGTAGTCCATACCAACACATTAATGGATCTCAGGGTCCTCCAAGTTTCCCTGCCCTTCACGCCTTTCATCATGCTTAGAAAATCTTTCCTTCCTCAATTTGCTGAGCAACTCTTCTTTGTATTTCAAGACCTTTCAAGTATCATCTGTTCCTAAAAATGTCTGACATTTCAGGACTGAATTGAAACCCCTCATCCACATTTCTCTCCTGCCTTCCCATACCTGCAGGGCATATATCTGTAGTATCTTTATCAACTGCTCTCATCATTTTTGATTTATTTATCTATAGCAAGAGCAAACTGTGAGCTCCCAAAGATGGAAATCATGTCGATTTTAGTATCCTTGGCACACAATATTGGACCTGACACCATTAGGAACAAAAGAAGTGTTAAATGACTGGTTGAACAAATGAATACCCCCCAAATAACTTTTAATAATATCCTTCATTTACAAATGCAACCTCTAAAGATAGATACATAGAATTAAAAATTATTTTAAAATGTACACTCTCTAGGCAGTGCTTGGGTGAGTTGGTTAAGCATCCAAGTCTTCATCTCAGCTCAGGTCATGATCTCATGGTTCCTGGGATCAAGCCCCACATCAGGCTCTATACTAACAGTGTGGAGCCTCCTTGGGATTCTCTCTCTCTCTGCCCCTCTCACTCTCCCCCCTTGAAATAAATAAGGAAAATAAAATGAAATGTACATCTCTCTAAAAATTTCATGACTGGGTATATATCTACCTCTTAATCTATCTACATGATTTTGCTCACCTTCTTATGCATGGTATAAACAAAATGAATGAATTTCTCTTTAAAATAAAGAAAAATCAATGCCATGAATTTGCTGTGAGACTTTATATTTTATTTTATTTTTTTCATAATATTTTATTGTCAAATTGTTTTCCATACAACACTCAGTGCTCTTCCCCTTAAGTGCCCTCCACCATCACCACCACCTGTCTTTCCCCCCCCC
>NC_043714.1:66693058-66696725 GCF_006229205.1 Suricata suricatta | reverse complement strand
TTCTAGTTTTGAGAAGAATATTGGTGCAATTTTGATGGGGATTGCATTGAATGTGTAGATTGCTTTGGGTAGTAATGACATTTTCACAATGTTTATTCTTCTGATCCATGAACAGGGAATATTTTTCCATTTCTTGGTGTCTTTAGAAATAACATTCTATTCCTTAAAAGAAAAAGCATCCAAGCATGCATATTAATTTATTTAATTATTCATTTAATCAGTCCATAGATTTATTGATAATTAGTATTTTACCTGGAACTGGGCTAGCTGATGGAGAATAGTAGTTTGTAAGAAAGAAAGAGAAACATAGTCCTTTCTTTCCCTCATTCTATAAATTCAGGGAAATAGATATGAAACATTAATTACCAAGTGAGCTATAGTATAAAAGTCAATCAAAGTATGATAAATGCTTTGAATGAATATGGGAGAGTCTGAAATGATGTCCTACCTTGCTTGAACAAGATTGTGAGATTTCTGGAATACTAACACTTCAGAGGAGTATTAAACATTGAGATGGATCCCAGCAGATGAATGGGGTGGCACGGCATGTGTGGTGGGGACCGTTATTGCCTTACAGCAGGAAGCAGCCTTACAGAGATCAAGGTGGCTTTCCAATACCATCTCTACTCACTGAAATCCAAATCCAAAGGAAACAAAACCAATTCATTTCTTTTAGAATGGTTTCCTGATTTCCATTAGTTCCCCTGCCTGTTTTTCATTAGATGAACTACCTATATTCTATCAGATATAATTGGATTTATTTGAAGCCCTGGGCACTTGTAGAAAATCTGCATTTAGTATAGTCTGATAAAATACAGAAAGCGCCTTAACATGCTAAGCAGGACGAAAGGAATTCCTATAATATAACCAAGAAATTTGTTGCACTGACTTCTGTTTGGTTAATCTATGAAGCCAGTCACATGTGTATGTTGGGCTGTATTCAGAGGAAGCAGTAACCAGAGAGCTGGCTGTATATTAAGGAAAGAGGATGTTGCTAAAAGAGCCAAGAAATGCAAACAGCATTAGATTTCAGTCTACATCCAGATTCTAGCCTCTGTTTCAACAGTGATCAGGAAACAATGTCTCTTCCCTGAGCCTCTCTGTCCTCAACAAAGATGGGATTTGATGACATGCTTTCTCTGGTTCCCTTCTCATTTTAAATATATGTGAGTTATCCCTCCATACTAATAGGAAATGGGCTGAGTCTCCACAGTGAGAGCCGGATTCAATCACGTTAGGCGCTTATAGACCAACTGCAGCTGTATGAAATAATACATCAGGTTAGAGTTCCTCTGGACTGGATTTACACTCATGATAAGTTGTTCCATCATTGCTCTTTCTAATGGAGAACTCATCCCAAGTCAGGGACGTGGTTGGAAATCATGCTTTAAAGAGGTAAATGGCAGGGGCGCCTGGGTGGCTCAGTCGGTTGAGCATCTGGCTCCAGCTCAGGTCATGATCTCGTGATTTCTGGGTGCAAGCCCTCGTTGGGCTCTGTGCTGACAGCTCAGAGCCTCGAACCTGTCTTCAGATTCTGTGTCTCCCTCTCTCTCTGACCCTCCCCTGCTCACGCTGTCTCTTTCTCTCTCAAAAATAAATAAAACATTAAAAGAATTTTTAAAAAGGCAAATCCCTATGATATTGTTTAAAACAGTCTAGGGGACTTCACTGTGGCTAATTAACAGAACCCTTGCAAGTGTATAAACAGGGCAGAATAAATCAGGATTCTCTCTTCCTTAATTGTGGACATTTGTTTTCCTTAATTGAATGTTAACCTTACATTGGTTTTATGGTGACAACAATACTCAGTTGGTGCATGTGGAACTTGGATCCACTAAGATCCTCAACTGGAAGATCTCATTGCAGAACTTGACTGGTGGCCCCACTCTGGTCTTCCTTGTTATATTTGGTCCACTTGTTTGAGGGTGTTGAAGTCTTAGAGTTTCTGATTTTTTCATCCAATATCTAACGACCTCTTCTAGCTTCTGGCATATGCACATTAAGCATGTCCTGTTTTGTTTTGTGGTTCCAAACCACCCATTAATATCCTTAACCTGTGGCATGCATGTGAATTAACTTCTGATGTGCATCCTCTCCAGACTATAAATTGAGTTAAGTTAGCCAGGTCAGTTTCTGCTGGCTACCACCCAAAGAATCCTGTCTTCTAATTCTACTGCACGGATGCCCTTTGGTTCCTCCTGGTTCTTCCCTGCCTCTGGAATTCACCAGCATAGTACTTGTCCATTAATACAGAATTGAATTGAGTTGGTTTTTGACCAGGGTGGCCTGACTTCCAGTTAATACACAATAACTAAGAAAAATGAGTAACTCTGTTTGATCATCAAAACATTTTGGGGTGTGGAGATCTCTTTCAGGCTTTGTGAACAAAAGGATGATTGCAGGGGAAATTCTGCAGTAGAAAGGTTATTGGTTTTGAATCAACTCTGCCCATTCCTCTGTGTGCCCATTAGCACATTACCCCAGCTCACCAAGCCTCAGTTTCTTTAGTCAAAAGAAATTAATCATATTGATGCCAAGCATTGATTAAGGATTAGAAATGTTTTTCTTTTCAACAGCTTCTTCTCTTTTCTATTCTCTTCTCTCATTTCTCTTCCATTATTCCTTTTTGCCTTCTTGAGTTTCTCTTTTTATGCAGTCTGGTCCTTTTGTTTTTATCATTTTGTTTTTATTCTCTCTCACCATTATTTTTACTAAGAACAATCTCATGCATCCTTTTAATGGTCATGATGTGTTTTCTGCTCTAGCCCAGTCACATTTCTCCTTTTGTGCTTCCTAAATACACCACAGATAGCTTAGAGGGTCATCTTATGCCATAGTATTATGAAGAAACTTTCAATTAAATTACTCTGACTTCTTCCTGGAAAATGGTGGGTCAGCACCCAACCTATGCCAGTTAAATGCTTTCTGCCCAAATAGAGTGTTAAAACACGAAACTCCCATTGCAGATTCAGCCCATCATGACACCATGAAAAATCCTTCTAACTAGATCCCTAGACCTATCCTGGTGCTTTTCTCTTTGATTCTGTAGGTTTTCTTCTTATTTAGACAATTACCCTATCATTTCAACAAATCTGCCTTTATTTAAGTTGGCCAGTGTATGTTTATATAACTCCCTTCTGAAAATCTCTAAATGATTAACCCTCTCTTTTTTCCCCCAGAAACTTCTCCCTTACCTCAGTTGCAGCTACACAACCCGAGTATGTAATAAAAAATATACATAAAAGTCATGTTTTACAGAACAGAAGTGGATTTCAAATGGTATTTGAAAACCTTCAGTTATTTTATTTTATTTTTAAGTAGTTTATTGTCAAATTAGTTTTCATACAACACCCAGTGCTCTTCCCCACAAGTGCCCTCCACCATCACCACCACCTCTTTCCCCCCCTCCCTCTTCCCCTTCAACCTTCAGTTCATTTTCAGTATTCAGTAGTCTCTCAAGTTTTGCGACCCTCTCTCTCCCCAACTCTCTTTCCCTCTTCCCCTCCCCCTGGTCCTCCATTAGGTTTCTCCTGTTTTCCTGTTAGACCTATGAGTGCAAACATATGGTTTCTGTCCTTCTCTGCCTGACTTATTTTGCTTAGCATGACACCCTCAAGGTCCATCCACTTTCCTACAAATGGCCATATTTCATTCTTTCTCATTGCCA
>NC_043714.1:66691908-66692958 GCF_006229205.1 Suricata suricatta | reverse complement strand
TGGCAAGGGTGTGGAGAGACGGGCACCCTCCTACACTGCTGGTGGGAATGTAAACTGGTGCAGCTGCACTGTAAAACACTATGGAGGTTCCTCAAAAAACTATCCATAGAACTCCCCTATGACCCAGCTTTAGCACTGCTGGGGATTTACCCAGGGGATACAGAAGTGCTGGTGCATAGGAGCACATATACCCCAATGTTCATAGCGGCACTTTCTACAATAGCCAAATCATGGAAAGAGCCTAAATGTCCATCACTTGATGAATGGATCAAGAAGATGTGGTATATATATTCCATTGTAATGGAGTACTACATGACAATGAAATAGAATGAAATCTGGGCATTTGTAGGAAAGTGGATGGACCTCGAGGGTGTCATGCCAAGTGAAATAAGTCAGGTAGAGAAGGACAGAAACCATATGTTTGCACTCATAGGTCTAACAGGAGAAACCTAACAGGACCATAGGAGGGGAAGGGGGAAAGAGAGTTGGGGAGAGAAGGACGCAAAACTTGAGAGACTATTGAATACTGAAAATAAACCAAGGGCTGAAGGGGGAGGGAAAGGGGGGGAGGGGGTGATGGTCATGGAGCGGGGGCACTTGTGGGGAGAAACACTAAGTGTTATATGGAAATCAATTTGACAATAAACTATTATTTAAAAAAATAAAATAAATAAAACAGAAATAGTTGCCTCTAAATGTTCTGGAAAAATTTGAGGAACATGCTGAGTAGTGAAGCAGTAACCTGTTATGATATTCTCCTAAACCAAAGAAGGAAGAGGGCTAGGAGTTCACGGCAAATGAGTTCAAGAACAAACAGCCATGCTCTGAGCATTCAGTGACCAGAAACCAGGATCAGAAAACAGCTGCCAGTACCTCCTCATGGACCCTGGAATTTAAAGTCCTTCCCATTGATGCCACCAACACTGTTTCTCAAAACAATAAAGCTGGAAAATGGATGCCAATTCTTCCCCAACTTTACTTACCATAGAGAAACTTCCAGAGGAAGATGGCCTTCGGTGTGATTTTGCCTTCCCAAACTTGCATGAGTGC
>NC_043714.1:66630958-66691808 GCF_006229205.1 Suricata suricatta | reverse complement strand
CTATTGTAGAAAGTGCCGCTATGAACATTGGGGTATATGTGCTCCTATGCACCAGCACTTCTGTATCCCCTGGGTAAATCCCCAGCAGTGCTAAAGCTGGGTCATAGGGGAGTTCTATGGATAGTTTTTTGAGGAACCTCCATAGTGTTTTACAGAGCAGCTGCACCAGTTTACATTCCCACCAGCAGTGTAGGAGGGTGCCCGTCTCTCCACACCCTTGCCAGCATCTATAGTCTCTTGATTTGTTCATTTTAGGCATTCTGACCCGTGTGAGGTTGTATCTCAGTGTGGTTTTGATTTGTGTTTCCCTGATGATGAGTGACACTGAGCATCGTTTCATGTGCCTGTTGGCCATCTGGATGTCCTCTTTGGAGAAGTGTCTATTCAAGTCTTCTGCCCATTTCTTCACTAGAACTATTTCTGTTTTAAATCTCTTTCCCTTTAAAAACACCTATGTTGGTTTCTGCTTGCTGTCCTAGACTGTGATAAAGATATATAAAAGATGCCCTAAAAGTGCACAGTTCCAAGAAGGATAACATCATCTACAATTAAAAAATATGGAGAATTAAGATGAACCTGCGTGACTCAGTCAGTTAAGTGGTCGAGTCTTGATCTTGGCTCAGGTCATGATCTCATAGTTCATGAGTTTGAGTCCAGCATTGGGCTCTGTGCTGATGGTGTGGAGCCTGCTTGAGATTCTGTCTCTCTGTCTCTCTCTGCCTCTCACCTGCTTGTGCCTTTTCTGTCTCTCTCAAAATAAATACACAAAATAAAAAAAAATAAAGACAATTTAAGAATAGGACATAACATCTGAAAGATTTGCAAATTCCATATATTAGCATGATGAAGACATTTTGCACAAATTGCAACCTTTTATTGTTTTGCTTTACAGAGAGGCTTAGTATTACCGAAGTTAACTTACAAAGCCTATTATGAAGTGATAATTTATTTTACAAAAATATTTTCTTATGATAAGTAAGATTTGAGAAATTATCAAAGGATATAGAGAAGTTTATCTTGAGCAAAGAATAAAGGAAAGCCTTAATGGTGTCCATTGTATAAAATATGGGGGTAAAAAAGCATAACTTTTGAACAAGGAACCACACTATTGGATGGGGGTTACAAAGACACAGATTTGGCTCAACGTGAGAGAAAACTGGCTGATGTCCTACAATGAAAAGGCTGCTTTTAAAGGGAATAAGCATATTTCTTAAATAAGGAACAAAGAGCTGTTTGTCAAGGACAAATTGCAAAGGAGTCTTAAGTAAGAAGCTAAATTAGGAAAACTTGTGGGTTTTCGAATCTTAATACCCTATGATCATTTTTATTGTGACCTTATATTTTTATGTTTAAAACTAATGTGTGGAAACAATTGAAGCTCAACTTTCCAGAAAACAATTTATTAAATTGAGGCATAGATCATCTCACTAATATTAGTGCCATTAACACACAATGAACACAAATGACACACACCAATGTATTAGTCATTTATCCAACTAGTAATCTATCCATTTATTCTTGTTTTCATTATTTTATTTAATTTTTTAATTTAAAAATATTTATTTATTTTGAGGGGAAGGGGGAGGAGAGAGAGGAAGAGACAGAATCCCAAGCAGGCTCCTAGCTGTCAGCACATAGCCCCATGCAAGGCTAGATCTCACAAACGGTGAGATCAGGAACTGAGCTGAAATGAGAGTGGGGTGCTCAACCAGCTGAGCCACCCAGGAACCTCTCTTTTCATCATTTTAGATATGTAGAGTCTGGAAGACCTAACAATATAGATACATACATTTTCTCATTACCTAAAGGAACACAGACACTTGGGCAAGTGAGTCAGAACAGTAATATATCCCACCTAGTTGTATGTTAGAAGGCCCATCACAGAAAGATTCTAAAATGAGATGCTTCTCCTGAAGCCCAAAGTTTTTTCCTAATCTTGTGACCCCCTCCCACCTTGTTGCTTATATACTTCATTGCTGTGTTGCAAACAAAAGAAGAAAAATCATGATATATTTTGACCGGAGGACAAAAGCATACATGGCTTCTAACTTTTTAAAAAAATACCTTTTTTACTTAGCCAGAGAACTTTATAACTAATACTATCTTAGAGGTTCATATTCTTATCAAAAGGAAGTATTCAAAAATATAATTTTCAGTTGGATAAATCCTGACTTTTTGGCTTGCAAGTTGATCATTCAAGAAATAGTTATTTTATCCAAATGTCCTATCTCCATCCACCAAGGGGAGTGCTAAGTACTAGTTCACTTGGCTGTGGCATAAATCATGTTTAGAACTTTCCTTAAGTTCTGGGAGGATCTGGGAAACTCCAGATCATTTACTCCCTATAATTACATTTCATCATATTTGCTTTTGGGTCTGTCTGTTAGTAGAGTCTCTTGATCTGCTTAACTGCCTCCTCTGTAATTAAACAGTTGAGAAAAGCATATGGATAATACTTTGCTAATGATTCAGTTCTAAAATTTAGAATGATTTAAAAGGAAATTTTAATCTTCTACTAAGTTTGGCCTCAAACTGCTCTGGTCAGAATGGTAATGTTTTAAAATTTATCATTCCAATAAAGTCTTTGTATATCACAATGCTTACTTTGCAGCCTTGAAGTATTAATTAACATTGTTAATAACTGGAAAATACATCCAATTTCTACTTTTATTCCTACCTCTTGCCCATAACTGAGTAGGTTAGCATTTCTAATGGGAGCACTGAATGCTTACATGTCTTCCCTAAAGTCATATACTACTTTGGAATTTAAAAATATCTTATGCTTCATACAATATAGTTTGAAGATCTGCTTAATCTATGGGAAGTTAGTTGTACAAGTCAGTTTTGCAGCTTAACAACAATCCCCAAATCTCAGTAGCTTATAACAACCAACCTTTTTTTTTTTCATCAGCTTACATGTCAGTTACTGTTTCAACTCTGCTTGCTTATGTTCCATATGGTTTCCCACTTTGGGGTCATGACTGAGGCAATAGCCCACATCTGCTACATGCCAAGCTAGCAGCTGAAGCAATAAAGTCACACACAGCTGCACAGTCATATTTAAAACTTGGATGTGGCATCCGTTTCCATTTTAATGGCCAAAGCAAATCAAACAACCAAGCTAAGTATTCATGAAGTAGAAGTATCTTCCTTCCACAAGGGGAGGGAAATGAATATTTGTAATGTTAAAATAATCTGTCACATAGGCCAAATGATAATTTTGGTTACCTGCACATCAAAATGCCCCTTTGTACCTTAGAAATCCTTTGAGACCTATGATGTGGCTCTACTTCTTATAGTTGTCCAAAAATCTCCTTTCTGGCAGGTATGTACTTAGTCAGGTAGTGCAGATCACTCCCATGAGGCAGTATAGAATGATGAACAGAGGACGAGATTCAAAACCTCTGACCAGAGACACAAGTAGAGCCTTAGCTTTGCAAGAACCCTGTCGTTTGACTGTGTTTCAATCAATTTGCTTCTTGGCTCTATATTCCTAGTGTGCAAATTTGTGGTAAGAATTATAATGCCCACCACAAAAATTGTTGCATGGCTCCCCAAGGACCAACATGGGAAAAGAAGCACATGTGCTACCTGTAAAGTACTCTCCATGACAAGTACTGATAAGAGAGTCTAGATAAGAGATGGGAATAAGGAAATAAGAGAGCCATGACTAGACCTTGATATGAATGAGGCAGGGAAGAGGATATGGATGAGGGAGGAGAATTCTATACAGAACAGGAGAATGAAAGTTACAAATACATCAATGTGCTGATAATGAATCACATCCATTTCTCTGATTCTGTGCACATGTAAAAATGAAAAATGAATGCCCTCATATTTCTATTACCAAAAGCACTTAAGAACTTCCTCAGATTTTGCTTCCTCTTCTCCTGGGACATACAAATGAAATGGAAGACAGGAGACAGTTATGTGCATGATCTTAGGTCCATCACATAATACTTGCAAGCTTCAATTTTCTGTTCTGCTAAATGGGGATATTCAACTTTACAAAATGGAGTTTTCTGATATAATGTTTATGAAAAGTGCTTTGGAAATCATAAGACATTGTATATATAAAGTTATTTAGTCATTTATAAAATAAGGTAACTGGTGGGGAGTGTCAGTAAGAGACTTTCCATATCGTTTTTATGATTCTGGGATTATTATTTATTTAGACTTGGAAAAGGTGCTAACAAGTAGTACATTCCCTTTATTTCACAGATGAACAAAATGTTCTCAGTTCTATGATCTGTTATTTTTTGTTCTTTTTTAAAATTGAGTTATAATTGACATATAGCATTACATTAGTTCATGTGTAAAACATGATGATTCAATATCTGTATATATTATGAAATGATCACCACAGTAAATCTAGTTAACACTTGTCACCATACCCAATTACAATTATTTTGGTGGTTTCAGGAGGTAGGTGGTAGAAGGAGAGTGAAATGGGTGAAGAGGGTCAGAGGCTACAAGATTCCAGTCAAAAATCAATAAATCATGGAGATATAGCATACAGCATGGTGACAATAGTTAATAATACCATATTGTATATTTGAAAGTTGCTAAGTATAGATGATCTCAATTCTTAAAATGTAGAGCAGAATATTTGCAGTTCTTACCTCTGACTTTTTGCTTTTGTTTTCACCTTAGTACACATAAGAAATATTTTCATTGTAATGTTAAGATTACATGCCTTAATCTGAATCTCCCCACTACAACTTACTATGGTTCCTTTAAATCTTCAATTTAATTCAAATCTGTGAACATGCATGCACTCCTGCCCTGTGCTGTAGATTATTAATGCTTCTCAAACCACATACATATTGGAATCAACAGATAACTTAAAAAGTACTGATTCCTTGGCCCTACCTCCAGAAATTCTGATTTAATACCTGGATTCAAGTGGGTGCCAGGTATAGTTTCTGTTTGTTTGTTATGTTAAGCCCTTTAAGTGATTCTACTGTGAAGCCAGTCTTGGGAACAACTTCCCTAAAGAAATCATATTGAATAAGGCAATGTTCCTATCTTTAAGAAACTAAAAAAAATTTTGGCCAGACAGATGTGGAAATGAATGACTTATGGGCTCTCTATAATAGAATTGTGTTCAAGATGGACCAGAGCTGAGAGCTCAGAGAAGTCTCCATAAAGGAAGTAAAATGTTTCTAACTGCCCAACCAAAGGAGAAGCCTTTGGGGAAGGGAAAAAATGATCAAAGACACAACAGTTGAAGTCATAACACGTATGTGAAAAGTATGAGTAATAAGATATGTTTAAATATAGAGTCGGAGGCAGGGAATATGGTGGAAGATGAAGATAAAACAGGAGGTCAAAATCAGATCAGGAAAGGGCTTGCCCCAGTTTGGTTTTTCTCCACTGGAAGTACACAAAAAGAGTCTCTAAGCAACTACATCACTTCTTAGAAGCCTCCCTCAATTAAACCGGTCCAGGTCTCTAAGTTTTTATTCTACTTTTTTGACCTGTTTTGGATCTCATTCATCTGGTTTTATATATATCCTTTCATCACAAACAAATCCTGAAGGAACCCTGAAGGGACATGTCACAAATATTCCATTATGTTTATGTAAATGTATTAGTCTTGACACTCCATTGACCTTACTCTTATTTCCATGTTCTAAGGTGCCATTGGCCATAAGAAACCACTTTGATTGAATAAAAGCTACGTGTGGTAAAAATAAGGAAATGACTTGTGTTGTTGCATTATATATATTCCTTATTTATAAGAGACAACTAATTGTCAGATACATAAAAAAAAAGTGGAAAAAATGTGCATGTTGGAATCAGATAAAGAAGGCAGATGATAATTTCCTTAAAACCTCATCTTATACTTTACTAATAAGGGCAAAGAAAATTCTAATCATTTTCTCTGTAGCAATTAATGGTTTTTTTCTTTTCTTTTCTTTTTTCTGAGTTTATGTTCCCTTTACAAAAGACCCGAAAGACACAAACGGTGATGAGAGGAAAGGGATAAAAGTTACGCTTTCTTTTGTATAAAATGCTCTTATCTATGCCTGTGATCAGTAGACCAACCAAAAACCTAATGTTTATTGACTGTATCCTACATGCCAAGTAGCATGCAAAATATTAAAAGATGAGGTAAAGTTATTCATTCATTGACTCACTCATTCATCCCATGTATTCTGAGCACCTACTATGCACCTGACACATGCCAAAGTCTGAAACTACATTGATAAACAGAACACCACCTCTGATTCCAGTATTAACAGAAATATAGTACACATCATATATGTTATTCTAAATGTTCTAGTGGACACATTGTAAAAAGTCAGAGAAACAGGTAAAATTATGTTTAATATTATGTTTAATTCAGTATGTCCAAAATATTCATTTCCCCAAGTCATCAATACAATGAATTATTAATGAGATAGCTTGCATTTCTTTTCTCCTTAGTAAGTCTGTGAAATCCATTCATATTTTGTATGTAGAGTACATCTCAAATCAGATATTTAATTTTCAATAGTTCAGAATGAAATGTTTTCATACCAAAATAATAAAGTTATATTTAATGGGAAACAACTTTATGCTGCTTTAATTTTTAAATGTATGTTAATCAAGAAGTTTTAGTGAAATTAAACTTCAGTTCCTTAGCCATACTAAGGTTGAAGAGCCACACGTGCTGAGTAGCAACTATTGGACAACACGGGCTGGAGACTAAATGGAAGAGGAAGAGAGATTAACAAATGACCATAATAATGTGATAAAGCATATAGAGAGTTCAAAGAAAGATGCACTAAATGTTTTTTGGTGAGCTTGAAGCATTTCACAGTTATGGGAAAACCAAGCATATACCAAGGAGAGAGGCAGTGATTCACGGAGAAAGCACAGATGTGAGAAAGAAAAATGGGAGAGGGATAGTCTCCACTCTCAAGATTTACCATCAAAGCAGGAAGACTTGCAAAAAATAAGTTAAATGTTGAATGGCAATATAAAATTTAAGTATGAGCTTGAGAGGGCATAAAAGGAATTAAGAGACCATGTGCATTCACACTCCACTTCTGCCACTTCCTAGCTGTGTAATGTTGAGAAACCATCTGGGCATTTCCTGATCTGTAAAAGGAGGAATAATAAGATCTACCTTAATGGACTGTAGTGAGCAATTATTAATGTGCACTGAAGTGCCCAGGACATGTGTGTGTGTGTGTGATATCAGAATCCACATGGAACAGTCATGGTTGACTTACTGCCTCACTAAGTGAGACTCATTTCACTTGAGACTCAGTGGAAGGGTAAGACCTGAAGCTGCAGAGGTCAAAGGAAACTCCATAGCAGAGTCAGGGGGACACTGTTACAGGTGGGATCCACAATCCCCGGGGGGAAGAGGAGTGCGCTCCAGGTTTTGCTCTCAAGAATAGCAAGTTAGTCAATGATAGGGGAGAGTAGAAAGGGAAAGAAATTAGTGCAAATCTCTGCCAAAGAAGGAGATGTGGACAGAGAGAGAAAGAAAGTAAAGAATGAGTAAGAGCCAAATACAAAAGTTTAACTTTGAACAACACCAGAAAATATAGAGAAAGAGAAAAGAATGAGAGGGAATATGCTAGTACAATTTTTATCATGCTCCACCAGGCCCTAAGTAAATTGCCCCAATCTGCCTCTCTGGTTTCTATTGGTGCCAACTTCTCCTTGGTCACCTGTTGGTGGATTTCCCTGGATGATGACTTATCTTCATTTCTGCCTCAAAAACCTGACCTTGCCCTTCCCTTATCTTTGAATAGAGTGCTTTTACTCCCACTCTTTGTGCATCTGGTTCCTTCTCGTCTTGGAAGGCTCAGCTCAAATGTCTCCACATCTGATCCCCCTCTCCACATAGAACTCTCCCAACCACACACCCAATTGTTCCCTAACACCTTCACCTCTACTGTCTTCAGAGACCTGATCGCCATAGGAAAACATTCTCTTGCTGTCTCCCATCCCTCGCTACCTCCCTCCCAGAATGTAAGCTCCATGAAGGCAGGGATGACATGGTCATATCTCTACTTATCATCATATCCCTAAGACCTAGTAATTGCTCATTGAATAACTGCTGAATAAATGAGTAAATAAATAATGTTATTCATAACATTCAACTTTTTACTAACATGAACCCACTCATAACTCAAGCAGCTAGAGTCCAAAAAAATGAATGTCAAAAACCCTATGTCTGTCATGGTAGTTACTAGAATCCTCTATTTACTCTACTATTTGCAATTATTTCTCTCCCTCTCATGATCAGCTTTTATTCCATTCCCTTCCTCTGGACCTTTGGGGTTAATGCCTAGATTTATCTCTTGTTGTCATTCTCACCCTCTGACTCCAAGCTATTTTGGAGACAGTGCCTCGAATGTTCTAGTTCTGGAAGCTGAAGAACCAACGTATAACTTGGAGAAGAGTGGGGGAAGGACAAAATAAGAACGGGAGGGGGGAAGAGCAACCTAGGATATACAGGGAAATGTAGTGAAAAACTGTAATATCTGCTAGAAAATAAACCTTCATGAAAACATAAATTCAGGTGTTTAATGGAATAAATTCTAAATAAAGCAAACAAAGAAAATGTTGCTTGAAAATCTTGGAAGACAGGTTATTTAGGTCAGGAAAACATCTAGCAAGAAATTCGTAAACACTTCTTAAAAATGAACTAGATGTTTCAAAAAGAACTTCTTTCGCTCTGCTCTTATTCTGACAAAGTTTCTCTTTTTTTGATCAATCATGGTTTTTCCTAGGTTTTCATTTCAATTACATGTAAACAGGCCGTGAATCTGGGTCAGCAAAATGGGTCACCATCCCCGATGATTTCCTGAGTCCTCATACTTGGCAGAATTTCTGTAATGGTATTAAAAACAAGGCTGCCCCTTAGCTTTAGGAGAGAAGGAAGAGATATAAGAAGTGATGGATTCCAGAGGACCCATTTTATAGATGAGATGTCTGAGGTTCAGAAAAATTGGCCCATAATTCTTAATTGCCTTAATCATTCAGATGATGGTTTTTCAAATTAATTCCAAAAAGATCTTTTGCCAATTTTTTTTCTCATTACTTACTGCCACATAGCTGAAATTGTATCAGCCATTCTCTAGGGCTGTTGACTTTGATGGTATATACCCACAGTGTTTCTAGCCAGAAAGACACATCCATTTTCACTATTCTGGTTTAGAGATTGAGGGATTTTGAAAGAATAGGTCAATGCACTGGTAAATATTGGTGATGGGAGAAAGAAATATCTAGTTTAAAAATGTCACTCCCCAGTAATAATGACAGCTCACATTTACTGAGCATTGATGATGTGTTCTAAGTGCCCATTTAATTCTTCCCTAAAACCTTATTTGGTAGGAATTAATGATGATGACAATGGTCTGCATTTACAGATGAGGACATTGAGGTGCAGAAAGTTTGAATAACTGATTCAAGGCACACATGGAGAAAGAAACAGAGCCAGCATTCAAACCAAAGCAGTCCTCAAATGGAGAAATCTACCCATGATACTCATCTCTTTCTCCCAGAAATACACACATTGAGCTATTACATCAGAGGGAAACCTGGAGTGGGGCTCCTGGGTGGCTCAGTTGGTTGAGCATCTCACTTTGGTTCAGGTCATGATCTCATGGTTTGTGGGTTCAAGCCCTGCGCTGGGCTCTGTGCTGACAGCTAGCTCAGAGCCTGGAGCCAGCTTCAGATTCTGTATCTCCCTCTCTCTCTGATCCTCCCCTGTCTGTGCTGTCTCTTTCTGTCTCTCAAAAATAAATTTAAAAAAAAGAAGGAAACCTGGAGATTTAGGAATATGGAATCACAGAATTTGATTCAAAGACTCACAAAATCAAATGCTTCTAGAATTATAGAGTCTTCTGATTAGAGACCACACTAATCTGGAACTTCCCATCTACTGCCTACATTTGCACTACAATATTTGTACCAAATGGCTGTCCAGCCTCATTCATTACCTCTTAAAGAAACCCAATGAGAAAGAACTCATTATTTCCAGAAGATACCCTTTTCATCTTTGTGCCCTTTGACCAAATAAAGCAGGCTTTTATATAATGAACTAAATCTTGATTCTCAAAATCTTCTGCCTATTAGTCCCAATTTGGCTTTTTAAGGACACAGAAACTAAAGCTCATGAATCTTGTAGTTTGGGTTTTGGTCATTTAAAATTAATGACCATTCTTCCCTAGCTCTTCTTCTGTTATTCAAGATCAACATTCTTATTTCCTCAAATATTTCTTTTATAAAATCAGTCTCTTTCCCAGTGTTGAGAGCTTTGGGAGGAGAAAGCATTCCGAGAAAAGATATATGTATTGGAAGTCAAGAATATTCAAAACATTAAAAATATGTGCTTTAAATTATGATTGTCCATCTTGATTCAAAGATAAAAACTATGACTTATTTGTATTTGTATTAGGTAGTGTAATAATTAAGGTTAAATTTTTTTTTGGGTCACATAACAGGCTAACATGGATGTTTCTGGTTGGCAAGTGCTTTTCCTCTCTGCGCAGTGAATTGGGGACTGTGACTCCTTCCATTTTGTGATTTCATATTCCATAGCACTGTTTTTTTATAGGCATTCAGACAATGGAATTCTTGGGGGAAGCATATCTCTTCTTATTTTTTAAAAACTTTTTGATGTTTATTTGTTTTTGAGAGACAGACAGAGAGTGGGGTGAGAGGAGAGAGAGAGGGAGACACAGAATCTGAAGCAGGCTCCAGGTTCTGAGCTGTTAGCACAGAGCCCAATGCAGAGCTCCAACACATGAGCCATGAGATCATGACCTGAGCCAAAGTCCGACACTTAACAACTGAGCCACCAAGGTGTCCCAAGTATACCTCTTCTTTAAAGCCTTGATGCTAGGTACACATCATTTCCATTTTCCATCAGCCAGTGAGACGGCACATATAACTAGACACCACTTGCAAAAAGCTCAGGACATTGTAGAATGGATTTTGGTGGACAGTTAGCAGTCTGCCACAACTAGCATATGCAATGTTAAAGAAATCAGATCCAAGCTGGAATCCTAGTCTCCCTTTTTTTGAGGCATACGCACATGAACAAACACTTATTCATTCTCATCCCAAGTCTTCTCAGTTATTAATAGCATGTATCTTACAGGGTTGTTGTAAGGATTAAGTGAGATAGTACACTTAATGTTCTTAGCTTTGTCTAGCAAGCAGAAAGTGTTAAAAAACATTAATCATTATTATTATCTGTTCTCATACTATTACTGCTGGAACGTAGCTTACATCCCAGCAGATAACAGATCTCAGTAAAAGTCTGTTGAGTTAAACTAAACTGAACTTTGCAGTCATTCCCAAGGTCAACCATATCCTTATAAGGAAGTACAAGGGGAGTAAGTCTGGCTCTTGTTCACTCTGATGCTAACATGCTTACAGTCTGCTTTCTTTGTGTTCCCACACCTCTGTGCCACATTCTTCTGTGAGGTTAATTTATACTTTCTCCAGGGACACACTTTCACTAATTGAGGACTGAATACAAAAATCAAGAGCTGAATTGAAGAAGTTGGTCAGTCTAATCGGTACCACTGGTCTCATTTCTGCAGCCCCTAGTGATAGGCAGTAGCTGCAACAGTGTCACAGGCATAGGCCTGGCTGATCACCCGCTGAGCAGGAGGATGGCTCACAGAGAAACAACTAATTAGTTGGATTTCTCCAACTAATATCTTCTCAATGGGTTCCACTGCAATTGTTTTTCTTGCTCAAGGTTCAAACAGTGAATTGGTGGCCAAGTTGAAAGGTAAAATGAGGATGGGTTCAATAAAGTGTATCTTTTTCAAATCCAGAGTCTCAGAGGCACTTGGATATACAAGAGCTGGGTGGCAGAAGGTCATATCAAAAGGCCAACTGGTCTCTGAGTGCCAGAATGGATAGTGACATTGAAACATCTCGAGTGTCAGTTCTGTAAATAACTCTCTTTTCAACTTCTGCTCAGATTTTTCACTGTGACTCCACCTCTTGTTTTCCTCAATGCTGGAGTAAAACATTCCATTGGAAAATTCACTGGAATTAGTTATTTAGTGCTGGAGGACATAGCTAAAGCATGAATAGCTATCTCAAGAGGTGAACTATCTCTTTTCCCAATAGTTACCAGAGGAAAGAGAGTAGAATTGGTCTTGATATTCTTTGAGTACATAACAGCTCTTAATGCTGAGCAGTTAATCTTCAATACAGTGTCTTGTCTTCCCCCAACACTTTTCCTCTATCCTGTCCTTCGGGAGAATGGAAAAGGAATGGATGGCAACAGTAACTACCTTCCTTGCATTACTTACCATCCAGTCTGTTTGTATAAGAGTTTTCTCATCTTTCCTTTTGCATAAAGGGACAGAGAAAAGTTGAATAAAGCCCAGGACAAAAATAGGAAGCTCTTCTCAAAACCAAGAGTCCAACAGCTGGTGATGTAGTGGGGACAATTGCTCATGAAAACCTCTATCTTACCTTCAATATTTCCGTTGCTTGAAACCTACAGTCCTATCAGAGAGAAAGAGACAAAGGACTCCGTGTTGGAAACTCATGTACTTTCTAGGGCCAGACCTGCTGTTTAGATGAGTTTGTGATGTCTACTCTAGGTTACTTGTGAGCTAATTATGTTCAGAGGGCCAGAGTATATTCCAAATAGCAATGCTCTTGAATTCAAGTCTTGAGTGTCCACTTTGTGGACCACTGATCTTGAGGCAAACCCTTCTCAGGCTCCACGTTCACCTATAAGATGTGGTTCATAATAATTATTTCACAGGCTGCTAATGCACGTGGAAAGAGTTAGTATATGGAAAAGGGTGTGTGAACTGTAAAAAGAAGGTTATAAATAGCAACTATATGTTCAAAGCAAACAGTAGGAAAAGCAGCCTCAGACCAGTAGCACCAAGTGTGAAGTGAAGACGGAGAAGGGAAAGGAGGGTGAATAGTGTCTGCACAGAGAAGCCACCGCCCCTCCTCAGGCTGTGGGATCAAAATCTTTGACCTTGGGTCCCCAGCACAAACCATCTCTGCTGGCTCTTAAGGGGGTGAGTCGTAGGTGGAGTGATTCCATCCACAAGGCTAAAAAGAAACAAAAGAGGGGATGAAGGAGGGAACACTTTTTTAAAATCATCTTTTAAAAATATTTTACATGTAGTGCCTGAGTCAAAAGCTGTCAAACAGGAGGTCCACTGTAATGCGTCAAATAGAAGGAATCATTGCTACATTTGAAAGAAGCATCGTGCTTCCCACACACACAGTAGGACCACAATAAAGGCTCCAGTCAACAAAGGGGAGAGATGCAGGTATATGCAAAAGTGGAATGTGAGTGGGACAAAAGAACAAATTTCCTGCTTTTATTGATGTGAGGCATACAGGCTGTGATAGGTAATGTTTTTTGCCTGTTCAAGTGCTTCTAGTTTGTTTATTTGTCTGTATTTTTATTTTTCTATTACACATTTATTGATTTTATATTCTAGTCTTAGGGGAATGTTGTCAGGATACTTGACCTACTTGATATTTTGTTTCCTGAGTTTCATAAAACAGGCATCATTCCTACCTCACAGGGTTAAGGGAAAGAATGATCCTGAGTCACCCGGCTCGGTCCAGAGGAAGGTCCTGATCAGTGATGGTTTCCTGCCCTACCTCCCAATTCCCCCTAAATGGTCTTGAATACAAAGGATTTTGTAAGACGAAACCTATACAATCAAGATACCATTACATATAAGGATTATCTAGCTAGTTTAACCTGTAGGATGGGGGAGTTAAAATAAATCTAGATAAAAGGTAAGAGTTCACAAGAACTTTCTTGAAGCAGAGAAGTTCCCATTTTAAAAGTAATTTGGTGGACTCAGACTCGGGGGCCAAACACACTAGATGTGGGATTTAATATGATTGGTTCAAAATTAGTAGAATGGTTTTGATGGGGAAAGGAAGGAGAATCAGTACTGATGGTTTACTGTGTACCAGGCACTCTGCTACATGCTTTCTGCATACGCCTCATCTAACTCTCACAATGACCTCATGAGTGGGGCAAAGACATGCCCATTTTCTTGATAATAAAACCAAGACTCAGGAAAGTTAAACAATTTTTGCAAAATCACTTAGCTAGCAAATGACAAGATTAATATATAAACCAAATCTGCTGCTTATCTATTTTATGGATGAATATTGAGTTATTGTATACTGAGATATGTGCCCAAGAGTAATTAAAAGTTTTTTTTAATGTTTATTTATTTCTGAGAGAGAAGGGGGAGGGAGGAACAGAGAGAGTGACATAGAATCTGAACCAGGCTCCAAGCTGTCAGCACAGAGTCTGATGCAGGGCTCAAACTCACGACCTGCAAGATCATGACCTGAGCCAAAGTCGGACACTTAACCGACTGAGCCGCCCAGGCGCCCCCTACCCCAAGAGTAATTTTTTTAAGTGCTGAGGATTTCACAGTGAATAAAATAAACATAAGCCTGAGATTCTGAACTTCAGATACAACAACAAAGTGATATAAAAATATATACACCTATTCATTGCCACTGAATTGTACACTTTAAAATATACAAAATTGATAATAGCATTTATTTCAAGGGTGTTCTATAGCAAGATATTTGGAAGGATGAAAATATTGATCGCTTTATTTTTGTATTAATTTCACTATTTTAAATTTCTAACTTGTAACTTAAAATTAAGTTTACACTTCCCAAACTATTGCAGGGTTCCCATACACCCTTCACCCAGCTTTTCCACATGTTAATTTCCTATATAATCTTGCTAAAATAAATCAAACCAGGAAGCTAATGCTGAGATAAATAGCATTATGAGATCTATACATGTTAGGCAAGTTTTACCAGTTTTCCCACTAACGTTCTTTTTCAGTGCAGGCTCCAGTCCAGATACCATATTGCATTTGGATGTCATGTCTTCTTATTATTCCTTCAGTCTGGTCTTTGTCCTTTATGACTTGACACTATTGAAACAGTCCTGGCTAGTTATTTTGTAGAATATCCCTCGATTTAGGTTAGTATGATTTTCCCCCATGATTAAATTTTGGGTGTACATGTTTGGTAAAAACTCCATCACTAAGGAGATGTCTTGCTCTTCCCAGTGCATCTTATCAGAAGGCATGTATGTCAATGTCTTATTATGAATGCCAATTTAATAAGAACACTTGCAGAAGGTTGTATCTGCCAGATTTCTTTCCTATGAAGTTAACAATTTCCACCTTTGTATTTAGTAACTACTTTGTGGGGAGATATTTTGAGACTATGCAAATGACCTGTTTCTCATAATACTTTCACCAGTTAATTTTATTACCTTCATGATTCTTCCCTACAACAATTACTGCTGTGGTGTTCCCCAGTGGTGTTTTTCTATTTCTATTATTTTTTTTTAGTTTTATTAATTAGATTCTGCTGTAAGGAAGGGTTTTCCCTTCTCCCCCATTTATTTCTTCATTCCTTTAAAAATTTATATCAGTATGAACTCATGGATGTTTATTTTAGTCTATGGAAGTTATAACTCACTACTGGCATTATTAATTTTCTTACACATATTAATCCTGATTGGACCACTAGGACCTTCAAATTGGCTCCTGGATCCTTTCAAAATGGTATCATGACTTTTAAAGCATATTCTTCCTCTGGCACCACAAGGTATGCTGGTAAACTGGTTCTAAAAAAAACAGAAAGCTTTTTGTTTGTTTGTTTGTTTGTTTGTTTTCAGATTCCATTGTGTAAATTATTCATGTGCAATTTTAAACTACAGACAGTTTGTTAATGAGCTCCATCTTGAACTTCCTTGCCTCCTCCCTGGAATCAGCCATTTTTTCCAAGAAGCCCTGGTTATTTTTGTTGAGCAATGTTATTTGGAAACCAATATGTGGGTGCTAGGTGTGTTAATTGCTGTTAAGATGCCATTTGCACATTGGCTCTCTCAGAGTTGAGAGGAAGAATTTAGGGATACATCCCCATCTGCCCACACATTTATATCTATTTAGCTACCTTTATGTATATATTAACAATGATAAGGTCACACTGATATTTTTGATTCTAATTCAACACCACAGGGCTTATTTGTTGTGTGTGTGCGGGCGCATAGAAGCAAGGACGTGAGGATAAGGGAATGAGGAAAAGAAGAGAGTCAAAGGATGGGAATGGGAGGAGCAACATGAGTGATGCCCATATTGCTGCTTTATTCCTCACAAACAAGTAGTTTTATACAGGCAGCCACAGGTGTAAACAATCCTGGAAGATTGCCAAAGCTCAAAGCACAATCAACATTCTAACTTAAGAAGCATGAAAGTCATTTGTACAATTAACAATCTAATCCTAGAGAAACTGGGGGCAGCTGCCAGGGTTGCAAGGGCACGAGAACTTTTGCTCAATCGCACTCTCCCTACTGGCTCCTTGCTGCTGCTTCCCACACTTATTCTTGCCAGATTCTTTTCCATATTTGTAAATCCTTCCTCTGACAGTGTCTGGCTCTCATTATCCACAATATGTTTACCTATTTGCTTGGTTCTAGAATGCACGTAACATTCCAGTATTGTTAACCTATGTTCTTGTGAAAATATATTTACTGCTAAAATATACCTGAGGAAATACTGACATATAACAATAGAACCATTATTATATGTATTAATAATCTTTGTTCAGAGTTCTTCACTTTTAATTCATTATGTATATATTTTTAATGTTTATTTATTATTGAGAGTGAGAGAGAGAAAGTAAGACAGAGAGAGAGAGAGAGAAAGAGAGAGAGAGAGAGAGAGAGAGAGAGACAGAATCCAAAGCAGGCTCCAGATTCCAGGCTGTCACCCTGAAGCCTGACAGAGGCCTTGAACCCACAAACTACGAGATCATGACCTAAGCTGAAGTTGGACACTTAACCAACTTAGCCACCCAGGCACCTGGTTCTTCTTTTTGAAAAAAAAAAAACAAGTTTTTTGGTTTTTTGTCTGAAGTTTCTTTATTTTGAGAGGTCAGGGAGGGTCAGGAAGAGAGGGAGAGAAGCAGAACTCCAAGTAGGTTCCACACTGTCAGCACAGAGTGGGACTTAAACTCATCAACCATGAGATTATGACTTGAGCTGAAATTAAGAGTTGACACTTAAATGATTGAGCCACCCAAGTGACTCTGTGCAGGGTTCTTCTTGTCTTTAGCCATACATTATACAGTCTAAATACTGTATTCAAAGTAACTTAGGTTAGTTTTTCTCTTCCTCACATGTATCAGTGTGGGTTATGCTATTCTGTTGTAATACAGTTAGGTTTATTTGTTGCTACTTACATTCCATTGGATTTTCCTCACATCCTGATTTTAGTCTCTCATACATATTTTTGAGTATATGAACATTATATTATTGTAAGAGTCAAAAGCTATCAAAATATCTTACAGAAATATTCAGAGACTGTATCTCCCATGATTCTCACTTATTTCTACCTGTTTCTCTACTGTCTTTCTACCCACACCATATGAGTACCAATCTTACTAGTTTCTGGTTTATCCTTCCTGAACTTTTCCTGCATAATTGAGTAGGTGCATGTTTATTTTCCTCTATCTCCTTCTTCTATTAAAGAAGGATGGCACACTATAGATCCTTTGCTCTTTTCACTTGACAACATATTCTAGAAATCACTCCACATCAATATAGAAAGATCTTCCTTATTCTTTTTACAAGGGTATAGGACTCCATTTTGTGGATGTACCAAAGTTGATCCAATTGCTATCCAACGTACTGTATTGTTTCCAATATGTTGCAGTTATAAACAATGTTCCAAGGATAGCTCTTTGCATATGCATTTTGCTATTGGAAGTATAGTTTTGTGACAAATTCCTAGATACAGGTTTAATGGGTGAAAGCTAAGTAAAAACAGTTTTTTTTCTTTCCAAATTTTTCCAAAATGTTTCTATCAGTTTGTATTCCCACCTGCAATGTATGAGAGTGCCTATAACCCAAAGCATTGCCAATGAAGTATATTTTTATATTTTTGAATTTTTGCCAATATGATAGGTGACAATGATATCTTAGTGTTTATTATGAGTGACATTGAACGTCTTTTCATGTATTTAAAGACTATTTTTATAGATTTTCTGTGATTTTTCTGTTTATGATTTTCTACATTTAAAAGAATTAAGCTTTTGGTTCTTTCCCCTTAAGGTTAAAGTTAATATGAAGTAGTCATATTAACCTAATTGTGGTTTATAGCTTAATGTGGTATAAGACTTCCCTTCTCTGAAGGTAAGGAAGAATTTATAAATGATTTATAATTTAACTCCTACTGTTTTTAAAATCCCACATATATTTCAATAAGCCATGATCAAACCTTATCTGGAGAGGTGTGGCAGGTGTTTGTGTCAATACCTAAGACTGAAATCTGTAGACTTACATTTGATGGAAAGCCCCCAGGTACAGTGTGTATGAATGAGGCAGTCACCTTTGCACTGAAGTCCTTTATAAAAGGGCCATCAGCACAGTCATCTTGCTTTTACCTTGTCTTGTTTCCATCTTTTTTCATTGGAGCAACCAAAGCATCTTAAGTCAGATCATGCCATCCCTTACTCAAATTTCTGTAGGCTCCCTGGTATTGCTTTCCTTGACCTCACCTATCTGCTTCAGCCTCAGGGTTCTTGCATTGAACTCCTTCTGCTTAGCAAGCTCTTTCTTCCAGTTATCTGTGTAGTTCACTGTCTCCATTGGCTTTACTATCTCTCGCTTGCACCTGGCCAGTGAGATCTTTTGTGACCACCCTATTTAAAATAAGAACCCATCCCTACTTCCATACTGTGCACGTTTCCTTACTTTATTTTGTTTTTCATTATGTGGCACAGTTTTTATTTTACTTGTTTGCTTGTTCATTGGCCATCTCCTTCTAGTAGAGTTACGGCTTCATGAGGACAAGAGTGTTAGTTATTTTCACTGTGTTAGCCCTTGAGCCCACTTATGACACCATGTTGTCCATAGGATGCATTCAAAAGGGACTTGCTGAAAAAATGAATTAATTAGTATATTAGTTTGATCTGTCTAAATTCTCAATAATATAAAAAGTTTCTAGAGAATGATCAAAGAAGTATATTTTTGGAGAATTGGTAATAATATCTATTATGATTAAGAATCAAAGAGTTTACGCCTGAAAGAAGCCATGGCTTGTTGTTGTCTCATCCAAAAGGAGGAACTGGAGCCACAGAAGTGAAAGGATTTGGCTGTCACCCCACAGCAATCCAGGTCCTGGGCACAGAGTCCAGTGGTTCTAAATTACAAAGGTTCCATTTATGTCTCTGTCTGCACAGGGACTTGGGGAGCAAGCAGGTCAGGGTGGTGTGAAGAATTTTCCATTTGTTTGATCAAGGTAGAAAACCAACATGGTCAAAGAATGTGCCCAAAGCATATTTTTGAACCCTTTTTTATCATGCTTATTTTGATATAACCAGAATACAGATTCTCTTTTTTCTTACTTAGGAGGTTTGCTCACTATATCTTGTCTGAAAGTGATGTTCAAACACTATTATTTTTTAAATACTTGAAAACACCTTACAGAGCTTATAATGAGACAGAGAAAAAGGAAATTTCTCCACATGTTTGCTGCCATTAAAACTAGAAGAGGGACTATATCCCAGATTTTCAGATATTTTGATCAATGTTCAACATGATCTGCCTAGAAAACCGAAGCCATTGCTTTAATTTAAAAATTCTATGCTGTTTCAAGCATATATCAGAAGAATTAATTTTAGACTATTTGCTATACCTTTTATCATGGAATATATGCATTCATATATATCATATATGTCATATATATGCATTCATTCAACAAAATTTTTGGCTCGTTTTTACTTTTTAGCTTTGAACAAGTAAATTAGTTGGTCCAATTCTGAGTTGTCACATTTGTAAAAGGAGGATAATATATCACAGGAGCTCATAGGAGAATTAGATGTTGTAAAATTTTATAATAGTGCTTTGTACATAATATGGATCCTTACACAGAAGCCATTATTATGATTCTTATTTTCTTCTTGTTATTATTTTGCTGTTATTATTATTATTGGTAGTAGTCTTAAAGTAAAGACTGTTTGCAATGGCTTTACTATTTTTAGGGTCTTTACCTAAGGCACAGGGACAGCAGGGGCTGTTCTTACACTCAAGGCAGGTCATTCCAACCATTTTGCAACCCATTTGAAAAAAGAATCACTGAGAAGAATACCTCAAGTTAACTTTCATTCCCCCCAAGGAGAGTTTCCAATCCCCTGGACAGAAGTAGTATCTCCTCTGTGAAGTCTGAGGCTTTATCAACAAAAGCACAAAACCACCATTTGGAAGACAGAGTTATTGTGTTCTTTGCTGAGTTTGTGATGCATTGAAACTCTATCTTCATGTCAGTAGCATAGAACCTTGGTCCTCTCTGCACAGGAAAAAACTTTCCTTAAAATAAGCATTGTTGCTGTATTTCCCACAGTTATAGGCTTTTATTCAACTTGGTTCAACTTAACTTTTTAAATTTTATTATTGTTTTAACACTCATTCTTTCTGGCTATTCTAGTCATACAGTGGTGATCAACAAAGGTAAGATCTCTGACTTCAAGAAACTTATAGACTAGTAGGTTTTAAGAGCCTTCTCTCTCTTTTCCTATGACATATTTTATTTAAATATAGGCAAAGGTGATGGGAGCTGTTCTAGAAAGAGTCTCTATATTAAAATTTTAAGTAAAAAGCAAGTATATGCTTAAAAATGTATTGGGGAAAAAAGAAGTTCCAAATATGTTCCACAGAAGAATTTTTAGTAGAGAAAATGATACATTTAAACATTAGTCAGAGCAAGAAATTGAATTGCTTCATGTGATGTATGTAAGGATATTATTTACTATTCAGCTGTTTTAACTGGTTAGACAACCCAGACCCCTATGCACAAAGAATATCATAAATGGTTTGCAATGATTCAGTTAGATTTTTCCAGCTGAGACACCCATGTGCCAGTTTTAGTAATACTTAAATCTAATACTTAGGTAGGATGCTAAGGAAAAATAGTGATATTGCCAGGGCTGCAGAATACATGAGAAGGTTAAGCCCAGAATCATAAATCAGAAGACTAATCTACCCATCCTAATGCAGAAGTCACATCAGCAGTATCAACATCACAGGCAGAGAGTTATCTGAGTCTGCTTGGCAGAGCTATTGAGAGAATTAAAATGTTGTGGGTGGAAGGGGTGGCATATATGTTGCTGCCCATGGTCCTGAAGATCGTTTTTGCTTTGGGTTCATTCTAATAATCCAGAGATAATGATGGTTCATGTTCAGTCTTATCCAAGTCAAAGAAAGGCAATGACAGGAGAGGAAAAAAAAAGGATAAAATAAAAATGAGAGATAAGATAGAAGGAAGGAGGAAGGGACATAATCCTTAAAGAGTGACAGGGAAAAATAAAGTGAAAGTCCATAATTTCTCAATCATGCTCAAATAATTGCAATTATCAAAAAAGAAAATGTCTTGTATTTTGATATATTAGTTGTGGTTATATATTGGGTTTCCTGGGAAACAGATTGTGAGACAAAGTTAGAGCAAGCTTGCAGGATATTTTAAGTTAAGCTTTTGGAATCAATACCTGTTGATGGGAAGAGGAAGAAGTAGGATTGGGAAGGAAAGGAGTCAAACCACAATACAGTCTCAAATCCCTTAGCTGACCGCAAGGGAAGGGCTGAAGCAGACTGACTTTCCAGAGTTTTTTAAGTTGGGTCAGTCTTTTAAATCCCCCTGTCAATCAGTATTAAGTCTGGGTTGTCCTGGGAACGTTCCCTGAGGTGGTATCTAAAACTAAGGCAATCCCTGGAAGGACGTATAGCTGGGGCACAAGTTCTCCATGATGGGAGATGTGGGTGACCCAGCATAGTGTCCAGTGCAGGGAAGTGTTCACTGATGCTCCCCATCCCATGTTTATGCACTAGCATAATGCTTCTTGGGTCAATTCATGGCAGTATTGTCTATCGCTTCCCATATACACTTTCTACCTCAGATTGGGTCAATAGCTTTCTCCTTATAATTACCCACCATTCATCCTCATGTGACTAATTCCTTATTCACATTTCACTCCGTCAGCTATTCGGAGGCAGCCTCCATGCTTCACCACCACCTCCAAGTCTTCAAACCTTTTCTTTTCCTGGTGCACCATACTTTGCTCCAACAAAGATTTTGAAGTGACAATAATTTCCAAGTCGTCCTTTCTCTTACTCTCCTTCTAGTTGTATTCTTAGTTGCAGAAATTATAGTACCTAAAGCTACACTACCTGTAAAAATACAGTGACAAAACTGCTTGTGAGCACATTTTGAGAGCTAAAACATTATTTTGGCATTCATTTGAACTATGTACATGGAGACGAATATCAAAGAATAATTATGGAAAGGAAAGAAGGAGGATAAATGTGGGTATATAAAATATTTAAAATATTTAATTTAGAAGTAAAAAGTATCTGGATTGGAGAATATAAAACAAAACAAGGAGGAGGTGTTTGTAGGTTGTTCATTATTTTATCTAATAGACCTATTCAATCTAATTTTCACCAGTCAGTTTGCCCCACAGGAAGTGGGTCTCCAGTATTCTTACTTTCTTCTCTATCTTGGTGCTGAACAGTTTGCTCTACTTATACTGCATCCTGCCTCATATCAAGTACTCACTACTAAGTTTCAAACTCATTGGCCACTTACGATCCCCTCTCACCTTTTTGGATAAATAAATTGGCACTATTTTTTCCAGGAACAAGCTATGCATTCTTTTCCTGTGCTTTAAATCTTTCCTCTAGCAACATTTTTAAAAATTTAAAAAAAATTTTTTAAAAATATTTATTTATCTTAGGAGAGAGAGAGAGACCATGAGCAGGGGAGGAGCAGAGAGAGAGGGAGAGAATCCCAAGTGAGCTCCACACTTAGCACAGAGCCTGATGCAAGGCTTGATTTCACAACCATGAAATCATAACCTGGGCTGAAATCAAGAGTCAGTTGCTTAACCAACTGAGTCACCCAGGTGCCCATCCTCTGGCTACATTTAAAAGACAGTTAAGTTCCATAAGGGCAGAGACTACACTGTTTTACTCATCATTTTATTTCTGGTGCCTGGCATCCAGAAGAGGCTCAGTGAGTCTTAGCTGATTGGATGATGCCTCACATAACTGCTGACAAACATCTGTATTTTCTGGTCTGCATTTGGGACTGACAGTTGGCTTAGTGCATCCCATAAACATGTTACTTACTAGGCTCATGTCATATGAAAGTCGGGCCAAAACAGTGAGCCACTCTTCCTCTCTTTACAGAGAAAGCACCAGCTGCCAGGATTCCGGGTCCTGGACAGCAAGCAGTTAACTCTGGGGAGGGGAGAAAGGAGAAGACAATAGAGGAATGGTCTTCATTTCCAGGGGCATCTGCTTCACAAAATGAAACATTTGGAAGTTTTTCTTAGTGCTTTGGGGGGGGGATTTAAAATGGAACATGTGAAGTGAGGTTATTTAAATTCTGATCTAACTGTGTGGCCTATCTTCATGCCTGCATTAAAATTGTTCAGGCTTTGACCATCCACCCCCATCATTTTGTTTGGATTAGCCGAGGGCTCCACTTGTGTGGTACGTTTTGATTTTGTCTGACACAGTGTTCCCATCCCATCCTCCCTCAAGTAGGTCTGGGGAAAAATGTACTTAGCTGAGAAGTCACAATCTCTGCTTTTTTATGCTTCCAAGGAAACTTAACAGGAAATGGCTTGGCTTTGCCATATGTAGGAGAGCTGGGAGTGCAGATTCACAGAGAGTTTTCCGCAAGTTACATTTTACACAGAAAACTCAATGACAGATGCAAAGAAAGAAGTGATCACACAATCCAATCCCAGGACACTTAGAGAGTATGATTAAAGTTTTCCATTTAATAGATGAGGGAATTGATTCCTGCTGAGGGAAAAGGTTTTACTCAAAACACACAGTGAACTACAGATGGTTTAAGAAGCAGGACTGGAATCCAGGACTCTTGCTATTAGTAGGCATGAGATAGAGGTTAAGCTAAAACATACCCTATGAAGCCATGAAGTGGCATGCTTTCATGTTTAACTCTATCGTTCCAGTGCCCAATGCTCAAAGCATTTTCCACAGGTTTCATCACCTGGATCACAATGTGTGTGTTAGAGGTGGGTTCAGGGAATAATGTCAAGAATGCAGGCTACAGGGATCCTGTCTGAGGGTGTTCTATGGGTTCTATAAAGGCAAGAAGAGTAAAGGTAAGATCAACTAGTATAGGGTTATAGGACTCTCACAGAATGTTATTCTCCACAGCCTAGGAATTTTTTTCCCCTCTGTCTCTAACAGAAGAATGAGGACACTTGGGGCAACAGAAATATGTTAAACACCAACTTGTGCCTTTCATTGTTTTCACATTAGGAAAACAACAAAACCAAATCCTTGCAACAGAGTGGTAGAGTGGGAGAAGCTTCTTCATGAACGAAGTTTTTTGCAGGACTTCTACCCAGAACAGGGTATGTGTCTTAGTCCTGCTGTAGGGAAACAGCTTTAATGGAGGTCAGAAGGCAGGCAGCAGTGTGCATTAGCTTCCTCAACGTTGTCAGGCAGCAAGAGGGAAGGAAGGAAAGGTGAGAGTCTTTATTTGAAAGGGTGTTCTAAAATATTCCAGGGTCTTGACTTGACTTCCTACTAATGGTCCTTCATTAGGCCACACCCAAGGCTTTTGAGCCATCCCAGACCCAGAGACAATTCTATGATGAAGGAGCTTCAACCCCATTACAATAGGAGAGATGGAAAGGCCAAGAATTAAGTGGGTCTTCCAAGCGGATGGAAAGTCCAAAGTGCCAGGGATGATCCGTAACAGATCAATATAGCCCTTGTGTTGTACAATGGTAGTTCTCTAATCTCCCTCATAAGTTACGCTAGGTTACTCCGGTTAAACACAAATATCTGCATTAAATACTACTTCAGTTTATTTGAATGCTTTTGAGACATGATGCAGTATGACTGTTGGGAATTTTATGTGTATTATATTTGATCACAAGAACAATATTTGAATACAAATATTATCAATGGATAGTCTATAGAAAAAGACAATGGAGACCCAAAGAGGTAAAGTATTTAGCTGAAGGTCACAGACTGGATAGCTATATAGCATGAATGTTAAGAATGTGGACGTAGGTTCCAGTTTTAGCTTTGATGCTTGGTAGCTAGGTTAGAACAGGCGGCCTCCAAGATGGTTCCCATGGATCCCCATCTCTTGGTATTCATAGACTTGCATAATCCCCTCCCCTTGAATATCTTGTTTCTAACCAGTAGAATATGGCAACATTGTAGAGTTGTCATTTGGTGATTAGGTTATTTCCACCTTGCAGGCAGACTCTATTAATGGCTTTCATGAAGCAAGTTCCAATGTGGTGAGAGGCCCTCATGGCATGGAACTAAGGATGACTTCTGGCCATCAGGCAGTGAGGAACTGAGGCCTCCAGTCCAATGGGCAACCAAGTTCTGCCAACAGCCATATAAGTTCACCTGGACATATATTCTTCCCCTGTCAAGCCTTCAGATGAGATCCCTTTCATAGAGGACACCTTGATTGCAGCCTTATGAGAAACTATGAAGCAGAAGACCCAGATAAGCCACATCTTGATTCCTTACCCATAGGAAATGTGAGACAATAAATTTGTATTATTTTAGTGTTCTAAATTCTGGGGTATTTTTTACACAATGATAGATAATGCAAGGATCTTGGATAAGTTGCTTAACCTCCCTTTGCCTCTGTTTCTTATCTTTGAATAGAGATAAATAACATGACTATTCCATGGGGCTACTGAAAGGATCCTGTAAGGTTATATATGTAAAGTCTAATATTTGAGAAATGCCACCTAAGTGTTTCAAGTAGCAAAGATGACAGTTGAACCTGAGTTTGGAGGCTGCTCAAACCCTCCCCTCAACCCCTCCCCAGGCTCCCTTGCACCATGCCAGTCCA
The DNA here is from genome assembly GCF_006229205.1 of Suricata suricatta. Lineage (NCBI taxonomy): Eukaryota > Metazoa > Chordata > Mammalia > Carnivora > Herpestidae > Suricata > Suricata suricatta. Next base: position 66,665,877 of record NC_043714.1, on the reverse strand, counting down.
CAATAATCTGATCTTGAAGTTGTACTTCACAACTCACTATGGTCTGGTTTGTTGTCTCTTGCCGCATCCCCACATTTACCTTGTTCCTGATTCAGTGTTATCCTCAGGTCCGAAACCCATTCTTACCTGGAACCAAACAGAGATTTGACTTCTTCATTTTACTGCTCAGCATCCTTTCTTGGGCCCCTGTTTATTCTTGACCTCTGGCTTCCCATGTTCAGGTTAACTGATGCTCAGTTTCACTGGATCACATTCCCAAGTGTGGAACTATGTGTGATACCCTGGAAAACTGGAAAGAGCAATGGCTAAGGGTGAAGAGATGTGTCCTTTTGTTTAGGTTCTTCTTCAAGAGTGTTAATTTGCCATTTCCTACATCTCAGTTTATCATGTGGCTTAGGGATGATAACATCTGCCTCTCAGATAGGGTGCAGCATTCACTGAAATGAGAGAGACAGAGTGATTGGCGTGATGTCCGGGGATGAATCTTCCCTCCCATTCCTCAGCTGATGCTCCTTGGTGCTGCCTATAAATGCTTCAAGCAGAAGCCATGGAAAGGATTAGAATATCACCCCATTTGATGAGGACCCTTTCCCCCAGTCTGCCCTGACTTCTTTGCCCACTGGAAGTGCTACTTCTCTTTGGGAAAATAATAGCCAATTTCAGAGAGATCAGGTCCTACAAGTTTTCAGGATATAGATGGTTCTGGGACAAAATTCCAACATGTTTTAGACTTTATGCTGCCTTCCCCCATGTCCTCCTTCTATCAGTCACAGGAGCCCTGCCCTTCCGTCCTAGCCTTACCCCAGGTAACTGCTTGTTAAGACTTCAAGGCTAGAGCCATATATAGCCACTGAGTGTCCCAGATTTTCCAGTCTGACCAACCCTGTTATCACGCAATTTTTTTTTAACTTGCTGCCTCTGGTTCTCTAAGCCTTACTTGCTTCATTCATAAAGGAAGTTAGAATCCTTATTTTGGAGCATAATAACAACGTACACAAAATGCCTAATACACAGGCACTCAGTGTAGCATGGTTATTATCTTAAATAAATGTCATGCAAAGCTAAATTGTTTCTCTTTGTAAAGATTCGGTACACATATATTGGTACATTTTTAACAAATCCTAGGTCAGATTATTTATTCCCACCAAACCAGACACTCTTCAGGATATCAGTAATGCTGTGAGTGTAGTGGTAGTCCCCGTAAAGTGGGCAGAAAGAAGGAGTGTGCACTTTGGACCTGTCTAGGCTTCAAGTTCAGCATAGCCACTTCCAGCTGTGTGACCTCAGCAAGCTTCTTCCTCCCTCGGTTTCCTCATATGGACAATCATGGTAATAGAACCTACCTTGCAGGTATTTTGAATACATAAGCCGTCTGTCACATGCTAGATACTCAATATAACTTCCTTCCCTTCACAAATGGCCTTTCCAGGATAATCCACTTTTCCTAAGTGAAGACGGCCCTCACTTTATTCCAGCAGAAGAGAGATTTTGCAATGTTAATGTTCCTCCCTGAAAGTTGCTTCTGATTAGGCACCTGACCTATAACATATATAACCCATCCCCCCTCGCCACCCCGCCTCCTTCCTCATCTAGAAAAATCTCTTCAGAATTCAAAAGGCCAGGGGTCTTCCGAGGGAAGTCAAATCCCTTTTTATACTTTGCCAGAGAACTTTCCCACAAAGAGGAAGTTCTACAAATACTCAGATGACATCATCGAGAAAAGGGCCTTGTTCCCCCAGGGCCCAGCCTCCCTGGAAGATGACAAACTCGGGCCACTTGTAGGATTTGGCAAGCGGCAGCCAACAGCTGGTCGGTCGGGTTAATTAGCCCTGCACTCCGCTCCTGTCCAGCCTTTACTGGCAGAAGCAGAGACAGAGACAGAGGCAAGCGGCTCTGGCCTGGTTTTCTCTTTCTATTAACAAAGCCCAGTGCCATCGGATTACCTTGGCCCAGAGCCAGGCCTGCTCGCCGTTTGCCTGCCTGTGCGTTGCCATGGCGATGGCTATGCGCCTTTTGCCAAGGCAGCAGCTGGTGGATGGGTAGCGATTACCTGCCAAGCAGATTTACTAGCTCCAAAGTGCAGACCTTTCTGTGATAAGTCAAAGAAAAGAGAGGTTCGAGACACTGACAAGGAGGGCAGGGTCTCCGTACCTTTTGACCCATTCCCCCTACTTTAATTTTCCAACAAAACATGATTATCCTTCTTCATTTGTCCAGATGCCCATCAGCTAAGCACACAGACCCATCTTGCATCATCTTTTTCTGAGGAGAAGCAATAAACAATTGAGTCTTTGTCTTTGCTGCAAGAAATGTGCTACCCGCCCCCAGCATCCTGCAGCGGGAGGAGCACCTTCCACACTGCAGTGCAGGGCTTTAGGGGCGGAAATGGGTTCAGGCAATGGAAAGAATTTCCAGGAAGAAGATAAGACAGTGTCCACTTTGATGGAATCGTTAAAACTTTGTGAGAAACATAAGGTGATGATGGCTTCCACCTAGGAGGAGATTCCCAGGGAATTCTGGGTCCCTGAATTTTAAGATGACTTTTTTTCCATCTTGAATTTATTCAGAAAGCATTTATTAAACACCAACTGAATGTAGACTTAGTTTTTACTGAATTTCAAGCACCAGTCTCCTGCTATCTTCCATATGTAACTAATACTGGAATCATCCAGAGTGGGTAAGAGTTCAATGTCCAGACAGGGGGATGTAAGCAGGGACTCCAGGCAGAGAGGATGGGTTGACCAAGGGACACAGGCAATATTGAAGTGGGGAGTGCTTCACACAGCTTGAGCGTGGGAGCTGTATAGGGGCAAGGCAAACACAGGGAGCAGGCTGGAATTTTCTATGTATTCGAGGAATAGGCCCTGAAGAATTTGCATGCTGCTCTCCAGGCAGTGGAAGTTTATTAAAGGTTCTGAAGCCAGGAGTAAAATGGCCAGCTATGCCTCAGCAGTGGAACTCTGTCTCTTGCAGACTGAACTGGGGTGGTGCAGGACACCAAGGGGGAAGAGGTGAAAAGGGTCTGAAAAGGGGCACTGCTGGTAATAATGAAGAAGAGGGTTTAGGAGCTGTTGCAACAATGATTTAATATTACCATAATAATGGTTAACACAAATGGGAGACCTTTTATGCCGCAGGCTTCAGAGTCATCGCTCTATGTACATCCTTCCCTGTCATGCATGTCACCTCAGTCGCTGTCATTACATCATCCCCCATACCACCTCCTTCAAGTCTCATTTTAGGATGGAAAAATCGACTATGGGATATTACTGTGGGCAAGTATTGTTTTGTGGTTTAATTCAAAGCAGTCTGATTCCAGATCTTGGGGTCTTAATCATTTGACCACACTGGCTCCCAAATTCTATTCAAAGTGAGGTGAAGTACATTTCTGGGCCACACACAGGGGCTGGTTATCAAATTTGTAAAGAGTCAGACAGTACATATTTTAAGCTTTGTGGTCCATGCGGTCTGTGTCACAGACACTCTGCCATGGCAATGTGAATGCAGCCCAAGACAATACATCAATAAATGACTGTAACTGTGCTCCAATAAAACTTTATTTACAAGAAACCAGGTAGCAGCCAGATTTGGCTTGTGGGCTATCATCTGCTAACCCCTGATCTAAGATAAAAAAAATGTATAAGAAGGCGGTCACCTTTAGGTACAAAAACGGAACAGCTAAGGTGGTGAGTCACTGCATTAGATTTGGAGGGCTCTTATGGTCTAAGAGACTGAAATTCAAATGTAGAAGGAAACTTAGAATTCACCCAGTCTTAGGGTTCTACACGTGGACAGATGGATGGGCTGAAAGCCCAGGAAGGACTGAGGGTGATGGAGGCCAGTGAGCTTATGTTACCATCTCTTGGAGAAACAGGTGAATTTTGAAAAAAATCTGCTTTCCTAGCAAAATCTACAGAATAAAGCCTAATGAATATTTGGCTGGAGTTGTATAAAAACCAGAATGGGGGCACATGATAGGGGCGTCCATGGTTGTATGAATGGCTTTCAGAGAAACCATAAATTTCTTGGGATTATTTACAGAATTGTTGGTAGCTAAGCGTGTCTGTGATTGGTCCCCCAACCTGCCTCTACCCAGAGAGAAATAGCATAACTCAGCTAGTGAAGATGCTATGTTGGACTCAGATAGACCTGGGTGCAGATACGGTTTTTAATTCTATTCCACAGATCATGCTGCTTAACCTCTCCTAGTTTGCATATCTATAAAATGGGACCAAAAAAAATAACCCCAACACAGGGAGGAGCATTGTTCTGAGAATTGAATGAGCTGGTAAATACAAGCCACTGTGCAAAGAGCCCCACCCAAGTAGGATCAGAATGGTAGCACTCTGAAAGGGTTTGGTTGAGGGGGTTGGGCTCATGGTGTGTGGAGACAGGCACCTGTAACTTGTATTCTTCATTTGCAAGTAAAAGCAACAAAATCCACCTCACTGAGCTATTGTGAGGATAAAATAAAACAATGCTTATAAAGGGTTTAAAGAAATGCCTGACACACAGTAGGTATTCTCTAAGTTTAAATTTTATATAGGTAGGTAAACTGAGGCTGAAGAGATTCAGTGACTTGTCCAAGTCATACTGCTTCTTGGGAATCATCCAGTCTTGTAGGTGAAGAATGGTAGAAAGTTCAATTCTAAAATACTGCTCTTCCTCTACACTAAATTAAAGAAGAAAATGTCTTATTAATGATAAACATTTCTATAGTGCTTATCAGGTGTCAACAATATTCTAAATGCTTGTATTTACATCCATTAATCGTCTCAAAACCCTAGAAGGTAGGTATTATTAATAACCTCATTTTTCATCTGAGGAAATAAAGGCACAAAGAGGTTAAATAACTTTCTCGTGGTGGTATGGTAGTAAATGACAGACTTGAACAGGTTTGAACACAGGCATTTTGCAGCATGGCCTCTCAAATAACATCATTAAGTTCAGACAGAAGAATAGAAGAAGATGAGGAGAGGCTGACATGAATTCATGTTGGTATCTTAGCTCCACAGATCCAAGATTTGAGGACAGGACCCTAAATTCCTAATCAAAAGGATTTTGCAATGCATCTGATTCAATAAAGTTGTCTCATCATCCAACATTTGTCTAACACCCCTCTCCTCAGTGAAGGTTTAACTGTCCCTTCTTCATCCCCCATGAATTGCTCTCTCCCTGCTGTATATGCCCTTGCTTCCTCGTCCAGACTTCTGGAATCGCATCCATAGCACATTATTAAGTGTGTTAGATTAGCTTCTCTCTTATTTCTAAGTCCTTGAGGGTGGGGGCTCTGTTTTATCTGACTTTGTATTTGAGGGACCCAACAGAGTACCTGGCACAGCATAAGCACCTGATCCATTTTTACTGATAGAATAAACAAATCCACAAGGAAATGAATGAGGGCTCTCTAGGGGGAGGAGGGGAAGGGTTCACAGGCCATGATAAGACTCAAGGAAAATCTGGGAGTGTGTTGTAATGAATTCCACTGCAGTCTGATGAAGCTACTGCGTGACTCTCTCCCCAGCTGGATGTCAAAATGAAAGCCAACATGAACCCGTGTTCTGCTAAGAATAACACCTACGAGATAGCAATGTTTGAAATAAGCCTGTCTCTGGAAAGGTTCCTGAGCCTTGTAATTTTACTTTTATAGTCATGGCCCCAGCATGTTTGACTTTTCAAATCCCCTCACTGAGATCCAAGTGTCTGTTTATAAAAGCCATATCTTAAACTTGTTCCTGTGTGAGGTACAAGTGGGATTTGTACTCTTCTATATAAATTGGTCCCCTGCAGTGACATTACATTCTGCTCCTTGTAGGGATTCTCTCTTTGGTGGAATGGGAAGAGAAAGCAAACAGCACAATACAAAGTTGGCCATAAATGTCTCATGAGAACCAGAGTCATCTAACAACAAAAATAACAATGACAACAATAACAGCAACAGCCCAAAGCAGCTGTTATCCAAAAGGCAAGAGCATATAGAGACTTGGTAGAATAAACTAGATCGGTACCAGAGGTGTGATAGACGTTTTAAGTGTGGTGTTCTAGGTAGTTGACAGGGAGCAAGGGACACTGGAAACAGGGTTGGAAAGCAAAGCAACAGTTTGTAACACAAAACTAAAGGACTTGGGACCTATTTAAGGATCCAAGAAGGGCTACAAGGAGGTCAAGTTTATTGGATTCCAATGTGGTCTGGTTAAGATATTTAGAACCAGACCAGAGCTCTGTTACCACAAAAACATTATGGTGGCTTTATAATGTATTAACTTGGCTAGGCTAAACTAAGTTTCCCAAAATTTCTTTTCCAGAATGTTTCTGGAACAAAGATTCTGGTACAAGATTTGAAGGGTATGAGCACCATATTGTAGATTACACAAGATGTCCCTTACCTTATGGCTCACCTTGTCAGCATGAGCTAGCAGCTGGACTGACAACTACTTCAGCCTCTCTTGGTTCCTTCCTAAACTTAATCCATCCCCTGGACCAGGTGTTGGTGTTTAGCTCTGTGTTGAAAGGTGCTAGCATTTTCTGTAGGACACCTACACCATCAAGGTCATAGGCAATGAGAAATGAGATAGATTTCAGTCCCTTTCTTGGGTTCCAACTTGTGTTTTTGGCTTCCAGCTTGCCCTCGCTCTCCCCTACTTCTATTTTTCCTCTCCGATATCTGCTTTGTGGGTGGTAAGGTCTAGCCTTGGATACAGAGACAATAGCCTAGCCGAGATTATTTTACCAGCTGTACAGTTGTGCAAGGTCAGATCCCTTATTATGGGCATATGTACACTATCTAGTGGTTTTCCACAGAATGGAAGAAGCATTTGCCTTGAACCTGAGGAACAGACTTGAGCTTAAATCCCACTTTTGCCACTCTTTGTTTTTAACCTTCGATGCAGCTGCTTATCTTGATGAGCCTCAAGTTTCTCACCTGTAACATGAGAACAATGCCTATTTCATAAGATCCTTGGGGGATTAAATAAAATAAATATGCATTGCACCTAACTCACAATACATGGTCAGTTATTATGGGGGAGAAAGTACTTTGTTCCCTGTTGACTCAAGGTAGCACCTCTTCTCTCCCACTCATCCAAAGTAGCCTTATTAGAACAAATGGTACCTGATATGTATTTCATGGTTGATTAGTGATGAGTGATCATGGCTGCCCACTTACAGAAAGTGATGAAGATGGAGCTGGTTTAATTCAGGCCATGCTTACTTTCTCTTTAGTGAGTCACTGCAAGTGATTTCCTCTTCACTGCAGAGGGATAAATGGCTCATCCAGAATGAGCTGAGCACATGTGGCTCTGCTCCTAATCTCCAAACATTTCCATATGGTCCACTGGCTGCTGATTCCTCAGCTTTGACTGTCCCATCTCTTTTTGCCTCTCTTGGTTATGGTGATGCTGGGGGCCAGGCTTGCTGAAGAAGAGGATGAAGGCTTTGTAAGACAGCTTCATAAGTCCCTGATAAGCCCCTAGCTGAGTCCATCAGTGGCCTCGTGGCATCCAGGCAGCCTAGGATATCAGCACTTTGACATTAGGAACCATCTTAGGAACATAGACAGCTTCCTTTAGCTTAGTGATGTGATGAGTGCTGTCAGAACTAGATTCTGATGACCAGTCCATTGATCAAAAATCTCTTATATTTACTTAACAAGACAGAAGGTACAGAGGATGAGTCTGGAGAATCATGGGTATCCTTCACCGTTAGGGGGTTAAGTTACAGTACAGGCAATAGAAAGTAACAGAAAAAGTACTGAGTTCACTGTGGGAAGGTAGCAATTCCAGTCCTTATTTGTCATCCATGGTGGAGGGTGTTATGGAAAGCCATTCAGTTCCTCTGGATCTCACATTCATCATCTGTAGCACCATCTCAAAGGGCCATTCTAAGCTCTGAATATTTATGTTTTGGCATGGATTTGTAATAAAAGGACTAGATTATCAAGTAATAAATACTTTAAAATATTTATTGCATGCCAGGCCCTTTGTAAGATTCTATAGAATAAAAAAAAGACATAATTTCATGGGCTCCTAGGTGGCTCAGTCAGTGAGCATCTGACTTCAGCTCAGGTCATGATCTTGAGGTTCATGAGTTCAAGCCCTGCATCAGTCTCTGTGTTGACAGCTCAGAGTCTGGAGCCTGCTTCAGATTCTGTGTCTTTCCCTCTCTCTCTGTCCCTCCCCAGTTCACATTCTGTATCTCTCTCTCTCAAAAATAAAAATATACATTAAAATGCTTTTTTAAAAGGGCAAAATTCCAACCTTTGAGGGGTAGATAAGAATTAAACACTTAAGGAGTTATGCAACATCAAGATATGTCAAAGGCAGAACATGATTAGTTACTGCATGATATGTACAGAAAAAATATACTGAAGAGGATCAAAAAATTGAAAGAAAAAACAAGGAAAGTGAATCACATCGGTCTATGAGTCAAAGCAGTGTCTTTGTCCTTGATGACATACAAGATTTGGATAAATAAAGAAAAAAAAGAGAGAGTCTGGAAGTAAACTAGATTCTCTGCCTCAAACTAGACAAATAGTTATTGGCAAGACTGTAGATATCTCAAAGCCTCAATTTTTTTCACCTGCCATATGGGGTTATCAAGTTACTCTATCTTAGAGGGGACCTATCTACCAAGGTGACACTCCCTTCTGCTCTGAACAACATTATGCAAATCCAAATCTCTGCCTATCAACCAGTTGCACTTATTAAATACCAGCAATGGGTACATAGACACTTTGGAGAATGGAGTGAAAGAAACCAACATAAGCATAAACTACAAGATTTTCCCTTAAACAGTCATGGGGTGACTGGGTGGCTCAGTCGGTTAAATGTCCAACTGTTGGTTTCAGCTCAGGCCATCATCCCACAGTCATGAGATTGAGCCCTGCATTGGGCTCTGTGCTGGGCATGGAGCCTGCTTAAGGTTTGCTCTTTCCCTCTCTCTCTCTTCCTCTGCCGTCCCCTGTGCACACTTTTGAGCTCTCTCTCTCTCTCCCCTCCCCCTCAAAAAAGGTTAACAGTCATATTGGGAAGGCATGATTTGCAGTCTAGAAACTATTTCCACAGCGGTACTTGAAACAGTATTGCATAAACACATTGTGCATATAACAAACTAAAGCCAAATGAAGGTAGATAATCTGGCTTGAATTACTAAGCCAATATAGAATCAGAGTGTTTCAACTCCAATTCCCACACCCCTGGAAGCAAACAACACTGAAAATTGATGCAAGGAGAGGAAAACATGTGAAAATTTTCACCACAATCTTTTCTCATCAAGCCAAGTACTGCTGCATTTTTTTTTCTTTCTGCAAGTTTGCAAAATGACAAAAAGACTTCTCAGGCTGTTGGGAACAGATTGTCCTTTTGGCCCAAGTGGAAAGGGGTGAGACTCTGACTGCTGAGTAAGAAACACGTCTGAAGCACACAGACATGATATTTTCATTCCAACTGCAGTGGTTTCAATAGAATGACTGAGGCTTTTTATAAGTTATTGTTTGGGCCTTGTAAATTTGCAAATCTGTTTTCAATCAAGTGGGATCATTGTCTATTGCAGTGCAATATTTCAAAGGGACACGTTGGTATAGTAGACCAAGATGTGGATAACTCAGCATCCTTTACGTCATGGAGCCTTAGCAAGTTGCTTTATTGGGCAAGAAGTTCGATTTGTTTTAAGGGAATGGACATACATCTTGTAACTGTCAAGAAAACTCACATTTGACATTTAGAATACAGAGAGAGGCTACAGAGTCTTCATTCCTGGCTACTTGACATAGTAAGATTGTCACAATTATGGGAACTGTCCCTTAATTTGGAAAACAGTCGTGATTTAAAAAGAGCTACCAGATCTGTTATCCTTATGACGTTGCTTGTTTGCCTGTTTATTTTACATGATGCTACCTGGCAATATTTTCCAGGCCTGGCTTCCCAGCTGAATTTTAGTTGAGAGTAGAGGTAGGTTTTATTCATCTTGGTTTTCCCCTAGTGCCCGGTGCTTGCTTTGCAAACAATAATTATGTTTTAAGAAATGTTTTCCAAAGTGATTTTCACTCCCCCACTCCCCCAAACAATGCTGTGTGACAGCGTTTAATTAGATGAGGCCAAGAGAGGTGACCAGCCTTGTGTCAGGGCCAGCCCCTCACCACTGTTTTCTCCTCTCCAGATGGACAAGTCTCAAGTACCTATATTAAATCCCCCTTCTTCATCTGTGTATCCATAGATCATACTGATGTTTAGTTCAGGGGACATACCCTCTAAAATAACATCACAATGAAATATTTTACTCTACCTTCTTCTTAAATCATTCTGATGGCATCTGAGACAAAAACCCAGAAGCTCATAATGCTGACCCCTAAACTCTTGCAAGAATTTGAGAGGAAATTTCACTTGCTATGATACTTCAGTTATTCAACTAAGAATCACAGCTCATGGCTGTTGTGTTCATTTCTATGTAAAATGGAATAGATCCACTAGTTAAAATAAGGTAGGAAAATGCTTTACTGCATTATGTCATGTAAAAGCCATTTCTTTGTCAAGGACCTACAGTTTTGGTCAACAAGAAAAGTGCACCATTATTTTTCTGCTGAACAGAACTGTCTTATTGGAAAGGCCTGATATTGTGTCTAATTTAAAGATTATCTCTTAACAAAAAATGAATACACATTTCATATGTATATTTCAAATTGTTTTGAAGTCTTTTCTCTATTATTTGGGTCTTTAATTTTCAAATCATCTGGAATAATTTTAATATGGAATGAGTTTGGGATTATTTTTTTAAAAATATGGAATAGTTATTTCTTCATTTTATTTTTAAAAAGTTCATTTTCCCCATTAATCTGTAATGTCACCTCAACTATTCCCTGGGCAGTGTATTTGGTTCCACTAATCAATCTTACATTGTTTTAAAGAACACAGCGTAAAAATGGGTCTTTATATCTGCCAGGGCAAGGATAGCATCCTTGTCCTTTGGTAGAATCTTCTTAGCTATTCTTGAATAACTATTCTTCTGTATGATTTTTAGGTAGCACTTTGTCTAGATCTATGAAAAAATACTACTGAAAGATTGATTGGAATGTCATTGAATATATAGACTAATTTTAAAAGAACCTGCACCCCATTTCCCGGCTCTCAACCCCATAAGAGTATACTTTCTGTAATCTCTCACTACCATTGATTCCCCAGACCTTTCTACAATGCACTCAAGGACTCAATCTGTCGTTGGCATATTCCTTATAAACTAAACCTGAAGATATTGCTTTCTCTGAAGCACTATCAATTGATTCAATCTTACTTCCAACACACTTAGTGAGTCTATAAGTGGGTAGATGTCCTATTATTGTCACCTCCCAACTATTTATCCTCCTTTCTTCTTAAAATATCCCACACCATTTGAAAAATACACTATCAGACTACTTCAGCCAATACTTTATACCTCAAATACAGAACTCCTGGGTTCTTCCCTCCTCACTTATGGACCTTCTTAGCATCTGCCCCACTTTTCTTTCCATGACTACTATAGTCATCCTTGTTGATAATTTTCATACTCATGTAGGTGAATCTAACCAATTATCTGTCTTCTTTTCATCTCATTCTCCTAATTTACCCATTCACCTCCACTTACCCAACTTCATGGACATAACTTAGACCTGATTATTCCTAATAATGCTCCTCCCCTGAAAAAAGAATCTCAGCTTCAAGTCTCTCCTTCTCTGACCAGCACTTCCTTTCTTTTAACCTCCTTGTCCTTCTGGTGCCCACTTTCCAGAAACCACTTTCACTTCACTGAGGACTCTGGTACATGGTAGGTGGGATCCTATCTATTACTCCTTTTTGTGATCAGTCTCCTTGTGGTCCCATGTCCCTCCATATATTATTTATTCCATGTTCCATGATTTTAATCACATGCTTGCCTTTCTTTCAAGAATGCTTATATTAATTCCTTATTGCTACGGAACCAAATTACCACAAATGTAGTGTCTTAAAAAACACAAATTCAATATTTTACAGTCCTGCATATCAGAAGTAAAAAAAAAAAAAAAGTAGATCTCACAGGTTTACATCTAGATGTCAGCAGGGCTGTATTTCCTTTTGAGGGTTCTGTAGGAGAATGAGTTTCCTCGCCTTTCTAGCCTTGGGAGTCTGCCTGCACTCCTATACTTCGACGTGACCCTTCCATCTTCAGAATCAGCAGTGGCTGAGCAAGGCCTTCACACCACATGGCTCTGACCCTCCCAATTATAAAGACCTTTGTGATGACATCGTCTACTCAAATAATCCATGGTAATCTGCATGTCCAGGTCAGTGGATTGATAGTTTTAATTCCATCTGCCTCCCTTTGCCAAGTAACCTAACATCATCACAGTTTTCTGGGATTAGGACAGGACATCTTTGTGGGGCCATTATTCTGCCTATTATAGACTTAGATGGCAAACCCACCTAAAACCAATAAAATGGTGGTGAAATTAAAAATCTCTGCCCATATTATGGATCATACTCTGGAAAAAGAACATGACATTCACCCTGTGACAAGAGAATTTGTGTATCTTAGTCTGCCAGGGCTGTGACAGTGAAATAACATATATTGGGTGAAAAACCACAAACTTTTTCTTTCTCACACTTCTGGAGGCTAAGAGGTCTAAGATCAAGGAGCCAGAAGATCTATTTCTTGGTGAGGGCCTTCTTACTGGTTTACAAAGGCTTCCTTTTCCCTGTATCCTCACATGATGGAGAGGAAAGAGAATGCTCTGATTTCTTCCTCTTATTATATAGAATACTGATGTAATCATAGGGGCCCCACCCTCATGATCTCATCTAAACCTAATTACCCCCCAAATACCTCTAAATACAATCACACTGGGAATTAGAGTTCAAGGATTCCAGAGCTCAGTTTACAGACCTCCTCTTGATTGAGGTCCATGATTTTTAAACACTATCTGTCAATTGATAACTGTCAACATTGTTCTTCCAGCCCTGATCTTTTGTTAAATTCATACTCATATATCCAATTTGCAACTTGGCATCTTCACTTAAATGCCTACTGAGGATTAAATATTAATTTTTCCCAAACTAAACTCTTCATCCATATCTCCACACTGATAAATGCCCTCCTCTATTATTTTCCATTCCCTCCTATATTACATTCAAATTCATTATGGAATAGCTAAACCTGTTGACTCTACAGTTAAGTATAACCCAAGGCTGACCCTTCCTCGCCACTCACTATGCTAACTTCCAGGGTATTTCACGACCCATCGTCTTTGCCTGGACAAAAGCAAGTTTTTCTAACTGGTCTTTCTTTTTTTACTCTTACCTAATAAAATCTATTCTGCTCTTTATATAATAAATTAAGTAGTCTAATTAAAATTTTCATTTGTTTTTCATCTTCCCATCATGCTTAGAATAAAATCCATACTTTGTCATGACCTACAAGAACATTCATCAAATGCCCAATCTTATCTCTTTCTACTGTCCCTTCTTTACCCTATTCAATTACATTAGCCTCTTCAATCTTCCTTGAATACGCTAACCTCAGGGCCTTTGCACTCAGATTTCTTGTGCCAGGAGTCGTTTTTTCCCATATATTCTCATAAATGTCTCTTTCACCTCATTAAATCTTTTCTTAAATTCATCTATTTAGAGGGCATTTCTGTTATTCTTGTCTGAAATACAACCTTAGTCGCTATCTTTTCCCTCATGCCTGCTTTATTTTTCTTCAAGATCCTTTTCACTATTTGACATGTTACATATTTATCATTTGTTTATTTTCTAAATCTCCCTCTAAAATGTACTCTACCTGAGAAGAAGGATTTTGGCTTTTTATTTACTGCTGTATCTTCAGAGCCTGGAGGCATGACTAGAAACACAGAGGTTCTCTTTGGTTGTTTATTGAATTGACTAAGTGATTGAATGTTACTGCATTTTTCTATCTGTATGTGGTATAGCTCTTCATTTCTTTAATTTTACAAATTCAACAATGTTTTGAAACCCACAGTTGTTTCCAACTATAAAGTTCTTAGACCCCAAAGTGCATTTGGATAGTGAGAGAGAGAGGGAAAGAGAGATAAAAAATGAGAGAGATACTCTGCTTCTCATAGCTTAGGTAGCTAGTATTCTGCCATTTTGGAACGTGTGAATTTATTTTCTGGGATATTCATGTTTCACTCCAGGCAAATTAAATAAAAAATTCTGGGGGTGGGTACAGATATCAGCTATATTTTAAAGGTCTCCAGATGACTTGAATATTCAGCCAAGGTTGAGAACTATTCTTCTAAATGCTGCGAACCAAGGGTGAAGTTGTACAGAGCACATTCATGCCCTGGCTTCCTCCCAGCAGTCACCTCCCCAACGACTACCATTTTTGAATCCAATGTTGCTTAAGGTTCTTTCACTTCACCATGCTCTCATTACACTCTGGACCTTTAGTTGTTACTCCCTTTGGAATTATTTGCCTTCCCTTCTTTAGCCAAATCCTATTTGTCTCTCTAGACTCCTCCAAACTTCCCAGAGCATCTTCTCATGGTCCATGAAAGATCCCCTTCTTCTGCACCCCTGAGTATTCTACCCTTACCTCCACCATCCCATTGGGCAAACAATTTTAGTTGTTTGTTTCCTATCTGTTTCTCCCACCAGACTGGATGTCATTTGAAGTCAGGGACTATATTGATCTACAACTTCTCAGCCCTTAGATGAATGCTAAGTATGTCATGGGCCTTTGGTGAATGTTGGATTAGTGAATGAAAATCATGGGGACATTTGAAGTGAGAACTGACTAGTGCAGCAACAGTTTTGAGGCAGAGCTCAGGATAACTTGCCATAGCCACTGTGAAGTAAGTTGTGATCACCAGTGTATGCATGTGGGGGAGTCTTCTTTCCCAGCCTACTGGGATCACTCTGAGCATAGAGTAAATGAGATTTCCTATTGAGAAAGAGATAGCCCAGTGTGGAAAACTGTCAGCAATAGGCCTCTGACACTATGTGGTCTGATTTCCCCAATTTAATGTCCTTTGATTCTTCCTCCACTCAAGATCTTCATTCATAAAAAGATGTCTGTGAATTATGTTTTAAAAGATGTTGAGTAGTTTTCTTAGAATTCACTCCCCCCACATCCTGCAAAATTAGATTTAAAAATGACTGGAAACATTCCTTTTAACCTACTTGGCTTAATATTTTATAAACTTTCTTGTCAGAAGAAAACAGAAGTTAACACCAGCAACCTAGTATTTCATATTATTGGACAGTCACACAAATAGAATTGTCTTAAATTGATTATTTAACAAATTACATTTTTTCACTCCATAGTATGACACTGTCACTCTTAGTTAATATTTTGGCTTTTTCATTAATTTTGATGAAGTTAAAAATATCTCAAATATTGTACTATATGTGGAGAAAGGCAGACATCAACTGATAATTAAACAAAAATTCTGTGGCTGAATGTGGACAAAAAGGGAAAACAGTTTATTCACAGTGTGATGTGCCATAGCCTTCAAGTGAACAGCTGAACCCAAAACTATAATGATCCCCAATTAACCCAAATGATGATGTCAATGGTGGTGTTCGTGTAAAATTGTGTCTGGTCATGTCAACATTAGAACAAAAGTGACAACAAAATAAGTTGATGAATAGTGATATCAGCAACAATAATAACAGCAGTAACCTGTGAAGTATCTTCCTTTCAATTCATTTTTCTATAATATGGAGAGCTTCTTACTCTCTTGAAGAATGAGTTTAAAAAACTCCAAATTGTAGAACCAGTGCAGACTTTTCATATCACAAAAATAAGTGTTTAGTAAAAAGGAGAAGGAAATTCTACATGAACAATATGGAATTTATAGAGGTCTACAGTTGAGTACAAGAAGCAGAAGTGATAGCATTGGACTAAAGCACAACAATATTTTGGTAAGTTAGTGGTTCTCAATCAACTTAGAGCAATTTCACCCCCAAGGAGCAGTTGGCAGTGTCTAGGGAATTTTTGCTTGTCACACACAACTTGGGGAAGGATGCCACTGGCACTTGGGGTGTAGAGGTCAGTATTAGGCAACTCTCACAACAAGGAATTCTGCAAATCAAAATTTTAATAGTGTTGAGCTGATAAGGCAAACTCACTTGAAATTCTGGCTCCAAAACTTAAGAGCTATGTGACAATTTGAACAATTTTCCTTGCTTAATGGTGCCTAGGTTTCCTTAAGTGTAAAATGAAGATAATAATACAAATGCAATTTTCAGAGAATAAAGTTTCCCCTCATGTTGTCTCACACATGGTAAATTTGTGAAGGATTTGGGTATGACTACTAGAATATTCTATCTGGATTCAGAGATACTCTAGTTCCATCTTCCTCTCTATGAAGAAAGTTTCTTTATCTATAGCAGCCCTGGGAAATGTTATTCACCTTGTCTTCTGATTCCCTGAAAACCAAAACCATTATTAGGTAGCTCTAATTATTAAATATTGCTCTTTCATATTGTGCCTAAGCTGCTAACCCAAAATTTGAGGTCAGTTATTTGGAAGTTCCACCTGGAATAAAATATCACAAGTCTCACTACTCTTTCACATGTCAGTACTTCAAATGCCAGCAAGCTGTATGACCTGAAAAGAGAATAAGGTTTTCTGTATATCATCTTTAATATGAGGATATGACTACTTACCTTGTAGTTTTAGTGTGGTAACATCATGAGATATTAGAGGTTGAAGGATATAACATAGTTCTTTAAAGGCTTAAAAATGTTTCTGATATTCCTTCCTTTTCTTTTTTTTTAATTAAAAATGTTTATTTTCAAATACAACAAATATATCTTTGGCTGAAGAACCAGACACCTCTGTTCACATCTTAGAAAAGAATGCACATGATCCCAACAAGAGGATGATATAAACAACTACATGGACAGGGTCCTCAAATATGGTGCATATGGACTCTGGAAGAGAAAGATAGTACAAGGCCTCCCACTGGGTAAAAACAAATAGGTCGTCCCCCATTGGCATCCCACAGATCAAGAATAAAAACGACAAATGGTCAACCCACTGGTCAAGATACATTTTTATGACTTTTCAAACTCTTCAAAAAATTATGACACTGTTTTAAGCTGAAAGGACCTATAGTTAATGATTCTATGTAACTTAAAGATTTACTTTTGTGTCTAATACTTTCACTCTATTACATAAAACAACACTGTGAATACCTTATTAACAGAAGAGTGATCTTTTAAAAACCAGCATTTTATTTTTTTTTGTTTTCTTTTTATTTTCTTTTATTTCTTTTATTTCTTTTTTTAATAGTTTTTTGTCAAATTGGTTTCCATATAACACCCAGTGCTTCTCCCCACAAGTGCCCCCCACCGTGACCATCACCCCTTTCCCAACCTCCCCCTCCCCCTTCAGTCCATGGTTCATTTTCAGTATTCAGTAGTCTCCCTTGATCTGTGTCCCCCACACTCCCCTGCTCTCTTTCCTCTTTCCCCTCCCCATGGTCCCCTGCCAGGTCTCTCCTGTTAGACTTATTAATGCAAACATATGGTGTCTATCCTTCTCTGCCTGACTTACTTCACCTAGCATGACACCCTCAAGGTCCACCTACTTTGCTACAAGGGGCCATATTTCATTCTTCCTCATTGCCATGTAATACTCCATTGTACATATATATACCACATCTTCTTGATCCATTCATCAGTTGATGGACATTTAAGCTCTTTCCATGATTTGGCTACAGAGTTGCTAAAATGAACAAATTAAGAGAATATAGATGCTGGCGAGGATGTGGAGAAATAGGCACTCTCCTACACTGTTGGTGGGAATGTAAACTGGTGCAGCCGCTCTGGAAAACAGTATGGAGGTTCCTCAAAAAACTATCCATAGAACTCCCTTATGACCCAGCAATAGCACTGCTAGGGATTTACCCAGGGGATACAGAAGTGCTGATGCATAGGAACACATGTACCCCAATGTTCATAGCAGCACTTTCTACAATTCCTTCCTTTCAAATCCAGTTTAATGTCAGTGATTAGATAGAGAAAGGCAGGTTTCTAAGAATAATTGAAGTATACACCACATGCAGGCTATTTCTTTCTTTCTTATTCTTATTCTTATTATTTTATTTTATTTTATTATTTTTTAGTTTTTAATGTTTATATTTAATTGAGAGAGAGAGAGTATATGAGTTGGGGAGGGGCAGAGAGAGATGGAGACAGAATCCAAAGCAGGCTCCAGGCTCTGAGCTGTTAGCACAGAGCCCGATGCAGGGCTTGAATACACAAACCATGAAATCATGACCTGGGCTAAGCCAGATGCTTAACTGAGAGCCATCCATGTGCCTCTATTTTTTAAAAAATTTTAAATATTTATTCTGAAAGAGAAAGAAAAAGAGGGGGTAAGGGACAGACTGAGGGGGAAAGAAAATCCCAAGCAGGCTCTGCACTGTCAACACACAGCCCGACCAGGGGGTCCATGGGATCATGACCTGAGCCAAAATTAAGAGTCAGACGATCAATCTACTGAGCCACCTAGGCATCCCCTCTCTATTTTTAAAAGAGTTGACACTGAATAACACAATATCCATAAGATCTGGTTAGTCAACTTTCTATCTTTTGCAATTCCAAAACATCCTACGCTCCTTTTCTTTCCTGTTTCAGCAAATGGCATTCCATTCATTTCATCTACCTTATTCCATCTCAGTGTCTAAGACAAATGCCCTTTTCAATCCTTGATTCCTCCTTTTTCTTTATCCTTCATAGATGGATTCCATGTACACTAGTTCCTGTTTAATTCTTAAATCCAGCTATTCATTTTCATCTGTAATGCCACTCCCTTAATGAAGGTCATCATCATTTATCCCCTGGTTTATTACAAAAGTAACCAACTAGTCTCCTTACTTTTGTGTCCTTTTTAACCCCTCTTTATTTGAGTCTTGGAATTATTTATTAGCATAATAAATAATGCAAAATGTTTTGTAGTACCCCTTTATTGAAGAGAAAAGTCTATCTTGCAGCCCTGGCAGTGAATTCTGACCAATTAAGAACCTACTCACACTTGAATTCAGAGAAAAGTATTTAACATTCACATCAAGAAAAAGAATTTTATTTTAGGTGTTTCAGGCCCTTGGAATTATTTCTTTCACCATTCATGTCCAAACTGTCTCCTGAACTAATCTAGCTCTAGGGGACCCATCTTGTTAGGGAGATGATCTGTGTTCCCTTCAAGTGTTTATGTCTTCCATGTAGTGAGGAATATCTGTATTTCTCAATCTTCCTTCCACAATTACTTCCTTCCCACACTGTCCATGATGAAATCAGGACCTTGATCTTCTTGGTTGGTGTGGAGAAAAGGGAAATGGAAGTGTTATTAGTCATCCCTCTAGAATTTATTTTAATGTCCACTAGGTTTGATTTCCTTTTGGAACTCAGTGGAAGCTTTCCCACCAAAAACCGATTTGGGTTCTACAAGAACCCAAGTCACAATATGAAAGAATTTTAAACCTCAAAGCCAATACAACTTAAATGTGTTTCAGGAGAATTGTGAAGTAATCACTTTTTAGCCAGATATTCTACCATTTCTTGATAACTTGGAAGAAACACACCAACCTATCCACTGAGAGTAAATAAAACCTAAATGTACCATCTGCATTTTAAATTATGTAGTTATAAGAAAATGTTGGTCTATTCTTTTCAGAAAAAAAAAAATGTCCTTCTTCAGCACCATCACATTACTTGGTTCATATACAATCTGCTTTCAATCTGTTGAAGTTTTAGGTTCTCAATAGGCATAGACTTAATTTCTATAGTATGGTTTTTCATATTCAGCAAATGTATTTGTATTTTTTATATCTTGGTCTGTTTTCCCTGATCCAACAACTGAAGCACTCAAAAGGGTGTCTTTACAATCACAGAACAAATGGTATATTTCCTAGAGTGCACATTTGAGCAAGTTCCTGCTTTCAGTTTATACTTCCACTGATCATGACATCACTACACCAATAGTGTTGACAAGCTTAAATAAAAGACATGTTTCCTAATTTTGTTTTTGATATGTACCTCCATTAGAAATGTGTCTTGATACTTAACATTCTCCTTTTAAAAATCATTCCTGTCAATGACTAAAATGCTATAAGAAAAGACTGCTGTATGAATCAAGAAAAACTAGCTATATATATATATATATATATATCAGGAAATTGCATATTCTTTTCTGCTAGTTAGTTATCTACAGTCATTTATGCATTATTTTTCTCCCAAAATTTCTTGTTTCAATATCTCTTTCTTCTATTTCCCATCATTTACCAGTTACTTGAGTTTCCTCTTTACTCGCTGAAGTCTTGCATCTTAAAAGATTAAGTATATCTTTTTAAAAAAATACATTGTATGGTTAAATACATTAGGAAACCAGCCAGAGGTATAGAAAATTGCAAACACTGAATGTTTACCAAGGTTTGACTGAGTGGTACAATATGATTAAACAGATTCACTGGCATAAAAAATATATAGAATTTAAAATTATATCTGTTTCACTACTTTAGAGATGTCACTTCTCTGAAACCCAATTGTCCCCTGAAAGGTAAAGATAATACTATCCAACTTGTAAATTGTTAGAAAGACTGGAGATAACTCATGCCTTCAACAAATATTTTTTTTAACACATTTTCAGTGTCTGGTGCTATGTTAAGCTCTGAGTGTATAATAGAGAGCAGGTCTATTATATAGATTGGATTGGTCTCCTATAGGTCTCTCTGGTCTCAGTAGTTCACATTTGACTGGGGAATTGCTCAAGAAATAAATAAGCAGAGAGCAAATAGATATTTACAAATGGCCTAAATAAAAATATACAAACTAAAGGTTAAGTGATAAGGCCCTTTGGAAAATTTTTCTTATTAATTTTCAAGTTATTTGTTGACCTCACTTATTTATATGTCTACAAAATTACCTTAATCCATGGCGGGGGGGGGGGGTTCTCCTGAAAGATATGTCAGTCACCTGGGCGTAAAGTAAGGGAATGCCTGATCTGGGAGAGATAATGTCCTCTTCTGCTCTCAGGCTCTAAAGAAAGAGGTCAAGAGGAATGGCCAGATTTATTCACAGATAATGGCTGACTTGTCCAAGTGGCTAGCCTGAGGGCTGGCCTCCGTGGGTTTAGATTTGAAAAAACTAAACACTAGGAGCTTATGTGGTACATATAAAATCCTTTGTTCTTATAGAAAGTGAACTGAGGCAAAAATTGGTGGCAAGAAAAATAGTAGTCAATGTCTTATAAAGTCACAATATGAAGTCTCATTGCTGTTTCTAGAAATAGAATTTCATAGAATAATTATTTATATTTTATATAATAGTTTCCTGTTAGATATTTTGAAAATTAACCTTCTCAAGTACTCATTGTGTTCATCAACTCACATTGGCTGATTCCACATAATTCTCCAGAGACTTTATGAGGTTGGAGATATGGTAAAGAATGGGTTTATTCCTGCCCTCAAGCAGCCCAGAATGTGGGGAAGACAGACAGTGGATGAATCATTGCACTGTGATACAATCCTTTGTCCAGTGGGAACTGAATGCCAGAGCTCAGAAGCTTCAGTACACCAAATCTCCAGGGTGTGGCATGTTGGAATTTACTTTCTTTTCTGGGATAGAAAAAGGAAGAAAGAAAGAAAGAAAGGAAGCAAGCAAGCAAGCAAGCAAGCAAGAAAAGAAAAGAAAGAGAATCAGTCATCATATCCAGCCTTCACTTCTCTGAACTTTTGATATGGTTATTATGTTTTGACTAACCCAAGAGCTCATTGTAATTTCTCTAAACCTTGTAGTGGTTGAATCTACTCTCGGTCTGTCTAAGTTTGTAGCTGAGTCTACTCTGCTATTTCTTAAATCTGATATTGTGCCAGGAGGAATTCTCAGTAAAGACTGTTTTTGCTTTCAGCCCTTCTGCCAAACCTGGGAAGCAGTCATCAGACCGAGTCACTTTGAGGGCGTACTCTGAGAACACTTCGAGTGTTCTCGTCAAGTATGCTGTGGTTGTCTAACTACCACTTACCAGTTTTTTGACGAGGCCTTTACAGTTAGGCTCCCAGAGCTTAAACACTCTGTATAAATGTCAAAGACTTCTAAGTGTATGCCTCTTACCCTCACCTCTTTCCAGAATTCTAGTCTCCTGTGTCTAGCAGTCCCCACCTTATCTCTGTCACTTATCTAACATGCTTCTCAAAGATTACATGTGCAAAACAAAACTCTTGATTCTCTACATTGTAAAACTGTCAACTTTAAAACATAACTAAAATTAATACTCCTCCTAACATTGTAATTCAGTTCTATCAAACTTCCCCTGAAGTAGGACCTGTCTTAAGTAAGTATCTAGTGGTTGACTAAAAGCCCATGGCGTAGTGAAGAGTATACACTTTGGAATCAAAGAGACTATTCATAATCTGATCCTAAGTTTTTCTGCACAATGGCTGTGTGATTTTGAGCAAGTTATCTAACATTCCCCAATCTGAAAAATAGGATTTAAAATATTATGTTCATTCATTCATTTTTAAAATGTTTGTTGCATAACTAAGAAGTATCAGATACTCTGATGAGCATCAGTATAAAAAGTAAAGAAAACATATAACACCCAGTGCTTCTCCCCACAAGTGCCCCCCACCATGACCATCACCCCCCCTCCCTTCCCCCTTCAGTCTGGGTGTTATATGGAAACAAATTTGACAATAAACTATTATAAAAAAAGTAAAGAAAACAGATATAAAACTGTCCTTACGTTGCTTAAAGTTTATAAGTGAGCATAATCAGTGTTAAACATATAACCAGTACTCAATAAACAACAGTTGCTGCAATGGTCTTAATGATTGTGCCCCCCCCCACCCATTCATATGTCGAAAGCTGTGAGGTGGGGCTTTAGGAGGTGGGAGAAGTGCTTAGGTCAAGAGTGTGGAGCCCTCTTAAGGGGATTAGTGTTCTTATAAAAGAGCCAAAGGCAGCTCCCTCGCCCCTTCTGCAATGAGAAGATACAACCTAGAATCTGTAACCCAGAAGAGGGCTCTTACTTGACGATGCTGATACTCTGATCTCAGAACTGTACGAAATAAATATCTATTGTTTATAAACTACTCAATCTGGCATTTTGTTATAGCATCCTGAACAGACTAAGACAGGTGCTTTATTCTTTTCCCTTTGACATGTGGATCATCAGCCCCCTATTCCAACTTCTTTCAGACACCTCCTGATTCTTTTATTTATTTATTTTTTATTTTTGATAGAGAGAGATATCACGCTAGATAGCATGAGCAGGGGAGGGGCAGAGAGAGGGAGACACAGGATCATCTAAAGCAGACTCCAGACTAAGCTGTCAGCACAGAGCCCAGTGTGGGGCTCAAACCCATGAACTGTGAGATCATGACCTGAGCCAAAGTTGGTGCTTAACTGACTGAGCCACCCAGGTGCCCCCAGACATGTCATGATTCTTAATACGGAGCTAGTTTTACTTTGTCCTGGTGCCTTATGCAGTCATCTATTGTAGCAATACTCAGTTTTTAAATTTAAATCAAAGAGCTATAACTATTTGTCCTCCAAGGATCACTTGGGTAGTCCTTAGTGCAATGTATGGAAACAATGCAACTATTGTCCGAGTAGGCCCTCAACCACATATAGCACCTACTAGATGTGGTAAGATAAGGTTTTTGAGGAAGTGAGCATGTTCACTGAAGGTTATAAATAAGCATATAATGCTTGTAGTAAAATACAAGAATTGGGTTTTAATTGTAGCAACATGCCATAAACAGTCAGATGACACCTATAGCCACAAAATAAGAATGCAGTTCAATAATTGGAGTAGATTGAGACCCTAAAACCACAGCTACAACTAGTGTCAGCCGGAAGCCAGCTTAGACCAATTCAGTCTCAGCCCAGGCGTGCCAGGAGATACCCCCCTTTGACAAGCAAAATGTCACTACGACAACCTGGGGGGGAGTCAAAGCCTGGCTGAAATCACCAGAGGCATTGAATGGTTTCCTTTTTATATTTATCCCTAGGAACTCATGCCCTCATTTCTCCAAAGGAGCCACAATTCATTTCACAGAAGAGAAAATTCAAAAGAACAGGATTCCTGTCATGATTTAAGACAATCAGAAACTGCCTATTTTGAGACACTGTAAATGTAACTCTGAAATGGTTCGATTTTCATTTGCATTGAACAAGCAAACACAACCATACAGAATGGCAGGGAAAACCTGAATTTACTGGTTTGATCTGAAAGATATTCTGTTTGTGCTCTTTGGGCATTGAATGTAATGAAAATGTAGGTAGTCTGGGGACAGTTGTGAGTCCACGCCTATGCACCAATGGGTAGGTCATTTCCTTTCCATGAGCCTCCATATCCTCAATTATTAAAAAGCAGTTGAGCAGGAAGCTTTAGAAAGTCTCTTTTGGGTCTTCAAAAGAGGATGGAGCTGTGGAATGGCTCAGGCCCAGGCCTCTCTCTATCTGTGGTTCTGATCACTGACATCAGCCTCCTAGGGCATTTTACCAAATTCTGAGCTTTCTCTCAGAAAGTTGCTTTGCATTAAATAGGCTCTTTCTCGATCTTTAGTCCCACACTATTAGCCAGATTTCACCTTGTTAACTACCTGCATTTTCTCCTCTTTGAGCCTTGGGGCCCCTCTTCTTTGTATAGTATCTTAATTTGCTGCCTGGGCAGCTTCAGTAGAATTTCTAGTGGATTCCTCTATTCAGCCTTTGTTCCAGGCCAGGAGACATGCCTCCTTAGAAGAAAGAGAGATTGTACTTTCATAAGCTTTTTATTAATTCCCTTTTCTCATTTTAAGCATCTATAAACTTATGATAAGTGGAAATTAACGGGCATTAGGAATTAATGAACCTATCCAGGCATTTGTTCTATAAACAATTATTAAGCATCTTCTATGTTCCAAGCACTGTCATAAAGACTTTACTTACATCTTATGTAAACAAGCAAATTAAAAATATTAATTGACACCTACCGAGAATCTGGAAACATATATCCTACTTGTCCAGTAAATTTTCCTGAATATTTTCTTTTATAATACCTTTCCACTAAGAAAACACAAAAATAAATTTTATCAAGATATAATTAACATTTTAAGTATACAATTCAATGTTTTGACCAATATATAAATCCATTTAACCACTCCAATGAAAATATAGAACATTTGCATCATCTCTAGAAATTCCCTCATTCCCCTTTGTGATCAACTCTTCTCTATCTGGTCTTGGGCAAGCACTGATGTATCATTAGTGTGATGTTTTTAAGATTTATCTAGATTGTTTACATGTATTACTCATTATCCCTTTCTACTCTTAAACAATATTCATTGTAACCATAGTTGGTTTATCTATTCATATAATGATGACATTGGGTTGTTTCCAGTTTGAGGTATTGTAATAAAACTGCTATAAATACTCATGGACAAGACTTTGTATGAATACATGTTTTTATTTCTCGTAGGTAAGTACCTAGAAATGGAATAGCTAGGTTATATTTAAGTATATGTTTTACTTTATGAGAAACTGCCAAATTGAGTTTAGAATACTGGATACTCCCAGAGTTTAACTGCTCTACATCTTCACCAATACTTAGTATTGTTAGTCTTTTATTCCAGCCTTTCCAGTGGATGCTTAATCATATCTCATTGTAATTTTAACTTCCATTTCCCTGACAACTAGCAATACTGAGCATTTTGAATGTGCTTACTGGTCATACTTATACACATATTATTTGTTGAAGCACTTTGGTTGTTAGATTTTTATAATTAAATTGTAAGGGTTATTTATATTCTTGATACAAAATTTTCATTAGATATGGGCACTGGGGAAACTTTCCCCCAGACAGCGGTTTATTTTTTTCACTTCCTTAATGGTTTCTTTCAAAGGGCAGACATTTGTAATTCTAATGAAATCCAATTTATTACTCATTTTTTCTTTGTGGTTAGTTATTTTGGGGTAAGGTCCAAGAAACCTTGACTTATTCTAAGTTTGTAAATGTTTTCTCTTATGTTTCATCTTATAAGTTTTACACTTTAATTTACTTGTAAGTCTATGACCCATTTTGAGTTAAATTTTCTGTATAATATGAGGTACAAGCCAGATATTATTGTTTCTATAGCTATCTAGGTTTTCTATTACAATTTGTTGAAAGTATTATATTTCTTATGTTGACTTATGCGGGTGAATTTTGTAAGAGCCAGTTGACCATATAAGTGAGAGTCTGCCTAGGTATTCTCTATTCTGTTCTATTGATGTATATATCTGTCCTTATAGCAATACTGATAGATTACTGCATCTTTAGAGTGAGTAAAAGAGGTAAGTTTTCTATGTTGCTCCTTTTAAAAATTATTTTAGTTTCTCAGATTTTTAATATTAATTTTTAAATCACCTTGTCAAGTGTTATTTTAAAGTAGCCTTCTTGGGGGCACCTGGATGGCTCAGTTGGTTACTCTGATCATGATCTCATGGTTTCTAAGGTCTAGACCAGTGTAGGGTTCTGGGCTAACAGCACAGAGCATGTGAGCATGTTTGGGATTATCTCTCTCCTACTTTCTCTGCCCTTCCCCTACTCACCCATGTACATGCCCTCTCTCTCTCTCTCTCTTTCTCTCTCTCTCTTTCTCTCTCTCTCTTTCTCTCAAAACAAACAAGCAAACAAACAAAGCCTGCTGGGATTTTTATTGACAATACATTGAATCTACATGTCAATCTGAAAAGAACTGACAGTTTGACAATATTCTGTATTCTAGTCCATGAGCATGGTACGCTCATGCTATGCTATGCTATCCTATGCTATTCTCCATTTATTTATCTTCTTTTTTGTTGTCCTGGTACTGTTTTATAGCTTTTAGTATATCGGTATTGCATATATTTTGTAAAACTTATTCCTAAGTAGTTCATGCTTTTTGATGTTATTGTAAAATCTGTTAAGATTTTCTCCCAATTATTTATTACTAGTATAAATATGCAACTACTTTTTGTATATTATTTTTTGTTGTATAATCTTCCTAAGTTCAGTTATTAGTTCATAAAGCTTTTCGTAGAGTCCTTAGAACTTTTTATGTACCTGATAACATTATCTGTGAAGAAGATAGGTTTTATTTTTTTTCTTTTCAATCTATGTGCATTTTGTTCTTTTACATGCATTACAATAACTAGGATCTTGTTTGTGGCTGAAAAGAAGTGATGGGAGCTAGATGTCCTTCTCTTATCCCATTCTGCCAGAGAAGCATTCAGTCACAAGCCATAATATATGATGTTAGTTGTAGGATTTCTTTTGTTGAGTAGTTTGCAGAGAATTTGTTCATGATTGCTTTCTTTTTTATTTCATGAGATGTGACTTTTCTCCTTTATTCTGCAAATACGGTAAATTACATAGGTTGATTTTTCAAATGTCATATTATCTTTGCATTTCTGTTTGTTCACACATATCAAAAATTAAAAGGTGCTTTAAACTCACTATGTGTTAGTCAGCCTTGTCAATGAATGGGCTTCTTTACAGGAAGATGTGGCTTGTTCACTGTGTTGAAGGAGTCCCACATGCCAGTATTTGTATTTCTTTTCTCTTTGGCTGTTCAGATTCCCCATAAAGGAATTTAATAACACCTCCTTGAAGATTGAGGTCTGTTTCCCACTAATGTGTTGCTTCATGAGGGAAGAGAATATCATTGTAGGGCATATAAATTTGTTTTCTGTTTCATTCTCTAATGTCAGCATTTTCTGCTGTCCTTCTGGCTCAACCTCTCCGGAGACCATACCTCCATTCATCTGTGACCTAGGAAAGAGGATGTTGCCTATTGCATGAGAAAGGACAGGGATTGGAAGGTCTGACTTCTTATACAGTCTTTAGTCAATCACTCTGAGACCACTTACAGCAGTACCTGATCTTTTGAACTTCTGAAACTTTCTGGAGTTTTATAGTACAAAATAGTTTGCTTTTGGGATCCCTGTATTTCTAGCTTCAGCTTCAGTACTGCAGAATATCGTTGCTATATCTTGTTGCTAATATTATTGTTGCTTCTCCTTCCTTTGTCTTTGTGAATTTATGCCTTAAATTTTTTTTACTGTCTTTTAAAATAATCGGAAGAAGCAACAGAAATTAATGAGGGAGTTTAAGTTTTTGAAAGTCCTGGCATCAGTTTTTAAAAATATTTTTAAATATTTTCATATTTGATGAGGAAACTGTGATGTAGTAAGACTAGAGAAATAATTGCAGAAGTTTCCAGAATAACTTGTAAGCTATGTAAGCGTTTTTCTTTTTCTCAAAGGCAGTGGAGTGCCCTGAGGGATTTAAAGTAGGATAGAAATGTAATCAGAATTACGTTTGGAATATGAAAAAATTGTTGAGAATGGTTAGGAATAAAGGCAAGGAGACTGGTTAAGAGGTTCTAACAGCAACAGCAACTGAAGAGAAAGTTCTGGCAATTTCATCTTGGGCAGAGGCAGGGCATCATGGGCTAGAATCCTGATTTCTGCTTTCAATGGCTTCTTTCAATCATCCATTCTTCCTTTCTTCAATGAGGATGAATCCTGCCAGGTGTACCTTCTAAATATCACTCCACTCTACCTTCTCTCTTTCTCCATACTAGTCAACCATCTATTGCCCCAATGGCCTCAAGATAAATATGCATCTTTCACTCTGCTGCCAGAATGGTTTCTCTAAGGCACAGGTTGATTCTGTGTTTCTTCAAATGAAAACTTTTCAATGGTTCTTCAAAATTCAGAGGACAAAGTTTGAGATCCTTCATCTAAGATTTATTTTTATTGGATTTTGCAAAAGTATCCACCAGCCATTGTGTATGGAAACATTCTTAAAGAAACAAATAGCTGATACTTTATGATACACAATTTGAAAATCAATGCTTTAGACAACC
Organism: Suricata suricatta; assembly: GCF_006229205.1. Classification (NCBI taxonomy): domain Eukaryota; kingdom Metazoa; phylum Chordata; class Mammalia; order Carnivora; family Herpestidae; genus Suricata; species Suricata suricatta. The sequence continues at coordinate 66,637,028 of NC_043714.1, read as the reverse complement.
TTCTTCACATTGTTAAAACTTGTGAGGCACCAGCTTCCTAACCATATTGATCTGGCCTCATATGTCTTATAAAGACCTGGGAAGTAGCAGAATATCAGTAAGAGAGAGAGAGAAAAAAAACAGAACACTAATATCCGTCAAATATTTGCTATCTTTGTGTGACTTTTCTGGGATCTTTATATATGTAGCAAAGTAAAAAGACTATTTTAACTCTGAAGTTAGAGTTTCTCTTAGGGATGAAACTCTTTGTTTAGGGAAATACCTTGATGGATCAGTTTTGATGGGCAATGTATAGCCTCAAAACGGATAGATTTCTGCAATATAGATGAGCATGAAATTAGTGCTGAGAAAAAAGGGAAATAGAGGTACGAAATAACCTCACAGAAATTTGGAGCCCGTGGAGAAAAGTGACCAAAAAGAAATTCAGTGTGGCAAAGAAACATGAAAATGCTATTTTAAAACACAAATCAAAATAACTGTTTGCTAAAATTTTATTATTTAAATTGCCATGATATTAGCCATTGTATTCTAAAACATTTTAGTAAGGATGCACATTAATATAAAGTATGAGTGGTTTTGAGAATATACCAAAGAAAGGTGTGTGTTTAATAGTAGTTAGTTTGAAACAGGAAGAAGATAATAGAAAAGAGACGAGATACGAATGAGCAGAGCTTGCTGGAAACCAGAACTCATGGTCAATAGTAAGTAGGAGCACGTAAATATGCCACAACCCAGAAGTCACACAAAGCTTGGGCAGGGCACAGGGTATCCCACTGGACATGGGATACTATTTGTGAACCAAGATTTAAAAATCTCTCAATGCATGGTTGCTTCATAACAAATTGCCACAAAATCAGAGGCTTAAAACAACAAATATTTATTATTGAATCATTTTTATGGGCCAGGAAGACAGGCAAACTTAGCTGGGTCCTCTGCTTCAGGGCCTCCCATATTTAGAGAGAGATGGGAAACAAGACAGGGATTTATGCTCAGGACTTATCTTACACAATTGAGAGAGCTGGCAAGTCTGAAATCTGACAGGCTGGATATTCATGTGAGAATTGCAGTCTTGGGTCCAAATTCAGCAGGACAATAGACTACAAACTCAGGCAAGGTTTTTCCATGTTTCAGTCTTGTGAGAATTTCATTTTCTGTGGGGAACCTTAGTCTTGGCTCAATTAAGGGCTTCAACCAAATGAGGACCACCTGCATTATGGAGGGTAATAAATATGCTTTATTGAAATTCTTTTTTTTCATTTTCTTTAATTTTTTTTGAGAGAGAGAGAGAGAGAGAGTAGGAGAGGGTCAGAGAGAGAGCAAGACACAGAATCTGAAGACAGGCTCCAGGCTCTGAGCCAGCTGTCAGTACAGAGTCTGATGCAGGGCTCAAACCCACAAATCGTGAGATCATGCCCTGAGCTGAAGCCAGAGGCTTAACCGACTGAGACACCCCTCAAAATCTTCAAATAACAAAGTAAATGTTAATCTTTACTCAAACTCTACTAAATTTTTTTCAAAGCCTACCAATTTTGAGGTGAATCCCATCTAAAACTTACTTGCACAAACCCCCTCTAGATTGATATTTAACTAAACAACTAGGCATCATAGGCTTGCCAAGTGGACATACAGCATTAGTTATCACAGGCTACAATCAAGGTGTTGGTCAGGGCTGGGTCTCATCTGAAGGCTTAACTAGGGAAGACTAGATCTTCTTCCAAGCTTATCAGTTATTGGTAGAATTCAATTCCTTGCATGCTGTTACATTAGTGTTCAAAGTGCCTCCCTGGCTTTTGGCAGTTATCTGTTTTGTTTTTTCCAAATGGACCTCTCCATTTGGTAGCTTGCTTCATCAAGGTCAAGGGAGAGAGTCTATTAGCAAAATAGAAATCATAATCATATGTAACCTCATCAGGGAAATGTTATGCTATGACTTTGCCACATTCGGTTGATTGGAAACAAGTGGCTAAACCTGTCCACAACCAAGGGAGAGAAATATACAAGGGCATGAATACCAGCAGGTGGGTATCATCTTGTAGTCTGCTTGTCACAGTCTGCTTATCTCTGTTAACATTTAGACTTCAAGTAAACTATTTCATTAGAATTCTCTCAAGCAGTTTATGAAGTAACAACTTTTATTCCCATTTCACACATTAAGGAATTCAATGAACATAACATATGAAGTAACACGCAAAGCTGGCCATCAAGTCTGCATCTATTTGCTACCAAAGGCTGCATCTTCTTTCTTTATATACTGTAAGGAAAGTCTGCCAGACATAAAAACTATTGGGAGTGAGCATCTCTGAGAACAACCTTTTTTTCTGTTTCTAAACATTGAGATCCAATATTTCAGTCTATGATGGTTTCTTTTTTTGATTCACTATACATTTCTATTAGACAGACTGACATGCATTTCTATTTCTCAAATCTAGATACTTCATAGACTCTTAACTTTTTCGGAAAGAGCTCTAAGACCACAAGTGGAGTGCAAGGGTTTTTTTTCTCAGAATTTCTTCTCATTCTTTATATTCCTGGTTTTGATTTTCTGGGCTTATTATCTTATAATAAGTTTTGGTGCCTCTTTGCATGGCAAGGATTAGTCTAATTTTTTTGCTGCCCTGGTCATCTGACCCTAAAATTGGAGATATTCTCTTTGCCTACAGATTTAACCTTACCTCATTCTTCAGGTTAAAACTATGGATCTTATTTCAGTCTGTGCCCTGGGTCCTAAACTCTGGCTTCAAGATCTGCATTTATAAGTGATTCTCATACTAAGCACCTGCATGGCGTCCCAGTTTTTCTAGGATTAGGGTCACTACCTTGATCCCTTCAAGAGTTCCTAGGGTCTGCAGAGTTACAATTCTGAACCTAGTACATTGTAGCTAGGTCCTCTTTTCTACCTTCTGTCACACTACCAGATAGTTGACCTTCTTCTTCTTTTAGCCTGCACTTATTATCTAATACAATACATCCCAGGTAAGTAGAGAGATGGAGCCTTATGACACCCCTTCTAAGTCTGTAAGGGTGGGAAATGGCAATACTGAAACTTCTACTTTATAGTGTTAGGTTACTTGTTACAAACATTAGATACAAAAGAAAGATGTTCCAGGCTAAGGGTGTGGAAGGAACAGCAATTTGGAAGCAGAGGCCTTTTAGTAGTTTTGTAGAAGTAACCTGTGGCTATTCTTGAGGCACTGTTTTCTCCTAGACTTCCCCGCAGCAGACCACATCTCCCTCTTCCACAGTTCTTCCATTGACCCCCATTTCACAGAATAGGGAATCCAAACTGCATAGATTTGTATTCCAGGGTTTCCCTGGCCTTGTTGCAAGCAATTTTTCCAATCTTATTTCCATGTTCTGTGCATGATAAGCCCTTCCTCCTCCTCGTCTGTAAGAGTCTTCCCTTATTTATTCACTTTTTAAACTTGATAGAAGATCTTTTCATTCAAGTCCATAAATACCATATTCCTAGATAGCACTTTGCCTTCCTTACTAGAATCTCAGTGAAATTCTCTTTTATCTATCATCTTCAGTGCATTTTTTATATCTACTGAAGCACATCTTTCATTCTATCAGTTGATTTGACTCATAATTTACATGCCTTTCTCTTCTTATTAGCCCAGAACATTTTTTATTTCATTTTAATTTTTTAATGTTTATTTATTTTAGAGAGAGAATGTGAGCCAGGGAGAGGCAGAGAAAATGCAGGATCTGTAGAAGGCTCCAGGCTCTGAGCTCTCGGCACTGAGACTGATGCAGGGCTCGAACTCATGGACCTTAAGGTCATGACCTGAGCTGAAGTTGGACATTTTAACAAACTGAGCCACCCAGGTGCCCCCAGAACACTTTTTAAAGAGTTAACTTTGTATTCTTAATTTTATTCCCATCCTCAACTTCTGTCACAATGCCATGAGTGAGGCATAGTGATAAAATAAGGTTGAGGATAGGACATTAATTTTGGATACAGACACACCTAAATTTGGAAATAGGTTCTGACCGTTACTGACTGCATGATTGGAAAAGTTGCTTCGCCCTCAGGTCTCGATTTCCTCATCTATCAAATGAGAATAACATTGCCTGCCTCAGAGATTTGAAGGAAGAACACAGTAGTACTAACTATATAGAAAGATTGGTGTAATGTAGGGTATACAGCACTGTTTCTTCTCCAGATTTCCCATCTTCACAACCCAGAACTCACTCTCCATTCCAACCTCCTCTCCTACCTACTCTTCATACTCCCACCCCTACCATTAGTAAATGTTTATGAATTTAGATTGAGTCCTCTCTCATTGACCTGCTTGAATCAGGAAGCAAATGACTCACAGGTTTTAAACAATCTATTGACTTTTCCCTCTGCAGCCTTTCAGTTGTTTCCTGCTTTGCATCCTTGCTTTTCTTCTCCTTCCCCGCCCTGATTTGCTATAAATCCATCTTTTGTGCTCGCTTTCTGTTCTAAAACTTCATTTTCACCTTCAAGCTCTTTGTTTACATTGTGTCCCTCTTCTGCTGAAAAAGCATGTCCTTGCAAAGCTGACATTTGTTTAATCTTCTGGCTTCTCAAAATCTGTATTTATGAGTTTCCTAATGTTACAGTGCTGGGGACTTCAGCACACATGCCAGAGCTTTCTGAGTAAGCGCTCCAACCTGAAAAGAGAGCTGTTCCAAGGTTATGTCATCTCCCACCATGGTGCTTCCTCATTGACAGCCAGGAAAAATAAAAGTTTCCATGGAGATGAAACAGAAATGGGTCTGTCTGATCAATTCTGATTTTTATAAATAGGAATCCATTTTAAGTCTATATTTGTAGCTTGAGCTGCTGTCATAGTTAAAAGGAAAGTGGAAAGTTATCCAGTAAATTTCTAGCATGGCATGTCTACTTACCTCAATACAATAGAGAATAGGTCCTTGCCCTAAGGGGGCTTAAAATTTAGTTGGAGAATGAAAGAGCAATACCCAAGAAAGAGAGGTTTATTAATGCTAGGAATAGGAAAAGCTAGTTTAATTAACATTTATTGACTTACTGCATGAATAAATCAATACAGATTTCTATGGACTGAATGTGTTTCCCCCAGTATTCATATGTTGAAACCCAATCCCTAATGTGATGTTATTTGGAGATGGGGTCTTTGGCCTTAAGAGAGGAACTTTCATCTCTCTCTCTCTCTCTCTCTCTCTCTCTCTCTCTCTCTCACTCGCTCACCCTACCCCATAATGAGAGGACACAGCAAGAAGACAGCACACCAGAAAAAAAAGGTCCACACCAAACCCATCATGCTGACATCTTGATCTTAGAATCCCAGCCTCCAGAACTGTGAAAAATAAATTTGTGCTGTTCAGCTCACCCAGTTTATGGTATTCATTATGTTAATCCAAACTAAGCAATGATTGACTGATAAAAATGATTAAATGAATGAATAAACGAAGGCTTGAGCTTTAACTCTTGTGCTTTAAAACTTGGACAAAGTTACTAACTCAAAGCAATTTAAGTCACCTTTAAATTATTTGCACTGGAATGCCACAATTATATCATTAAGTCAGCAATCTAAGCTATTTCAACAAACAACCTCTAAGTAATGGCAATGGACCAGACCATACAGTGAGTCCAGAAGGAAAGCAAGATGAATGAGATATTATCCTTTCTCTAGAATAAAAACAATTTTACTGTCACCTTTTTATAGATTACTGCCAAGTATATCCCAAGTATAGTCCCATAATCTCCAAAACAGTAGAACAGAGTTAGTTTTATTATTTTTTATTTTTTTATTTTTTAAATTAAACTAAATTAAATTTAATTTATTTTACTTCATAAAGTTTCATATTTTTTAACATATGCAATTATTTTCCATCATTTACAATACAGTAGTTACAATGGCACTCCAAACAGAAAAGCAAAGTAAAAAATCAAAACACCAACTTCTGTTTCATGTAATTAGACTTATACAGAAATTAGAAGGTTAAGTAACAACTAGTTAATCGCCTAATTTCACAGCTAGCTGAAGTGGCAATCGTTATATAGCAGCTTATCTTATGATACATTCAAGATAAATGATACAATTTATTACTTGTTCATAAG
>NC_043714.1:66602073-66630858 GCF_006229205.1 Suricata suricatta | reverse complement strand
AAATCAAGAGACTATGGATGCTGGCGAGGGTGTGGAGAGACGGGCACCCTCCTACACTGTTGGTGAGAATGTAAACTGGTACAGCCGCTCTGGAAAACAGTGTGGAGGTTCCTCGAAAAACTGTCCATAGAACTCCCCTATGACCCAGCAATAGCCCTGCTAGGGATTTACTCAAGAGATACAGAAATGCTGAGGCATAGGAGCACATGTATCCCAATGTTCATAGCAGCAATGTCAACAATAGCCAAATCATGGAAAAAGCCTAAATGTCCATCACCTGATGAGTGGATCAAGAAGATGTGGTATATATACACAATGGAGTAATACATGGCAATGAGAAAGAATGAAATATGGCCATTTGTAGGAAAGTGGATGGACCTTGAGGGTGTCATGCTAAGTGAAATGTCAGGTAGAGAAAGACAGATACAATATGTTTGCACTCATAGGTCTAACAGGAAATTTTCAGAATGATCTAGCTTCAAGAAAAGCAAGCAGTTAGTAGTGCTTAAGAAAAATTGATTCAGTATCTAATGGATAGTTGATACCTGTCACAGAGTTAGTTTTAAATACAATGATAGATTGAATGGAAAGTTTGCTAGGACTCAGGACTACTTGTTGGTTGATCTGTAAACATTATGCAGTATATCTATTTCATCATTTGGAGAGCTTTATCCTTCCCTTTATGGAAGTAATCTAACACTATCAATTCTCTGTTTTGGTATGTGAAATATTTTTTATGTTCCCAACTAGACTTTAAATTTCCTGAGAGAAGGTCTATTTTTATTTATGTATTCATCTCCCACAGAGCCTAGTCTAGTGCCTAACATATGATATGTACTCAATTATATTGACTGAGTGGATGAGTGTAATATAAAATAAAAATATGTATTTGCTCAATGTAGATTTGGGGTCCATTGCCATGTGTCACACATAAATCTAAGCAATGGAGACATAAAGATGAGCAAAACAAGTTCTTGGTTGTCCAGGACCTCTTAATCTGGTTGGGAACTCAGAATGCAAATCAGTAGTGATAATTTAGTGTGCTAAGTGTCATGGTAATGATAAACATTGGGAGGTCTATGCACAGTTGGAAGGAATTGGGAGTTCCAAAAAGATAAAGGAAGAGAGGTGAACTGGAAGCAGGACCTAAAGAATGAATGAGTTTGCCAAGCACAAAAGTTAGGAAGATAGTTCCTTCAACTGAAGGATAAGAGTTCATGGTAGTGGTGAAATAGAGTTCACTCTACAGAGAAGGAGCAACATATGCAAAGGTACGGAGAAATGAGAATGTCCAAACTTGAGGTGGCCAGGGTAGAGATGTCTCATGAAAAGTCATAGCATAAGAGAATAGCAACTTACACGAGGGTCAGATCGTGAAAGCCTGTCATGTTATGTAGCTTAAATTTCATCTTTTGAACAATAATAATAAACCTCTAGTTTTCTTTAAGGATAGTACTGAGATAATTAGATTTTTGTCTTAGAAAGACAATTCTGACAAACAGAGGAGAAGTGATCCTGAAGATTGAGGAAGGAAGGTAACATTTACTGAGTGACAACTATGTGCCAGGAAATTCTTTAGGGGTTTTCACAGATATTATTGAAGTTTGCCTCATTTAATCCTTACAAAACCACGAGAGATAAGCATTAGTATGTTCCTTGTGCAGATTAAAAATCTGATGCCTGGAAATGTGAATGGAAATTGATGAGGAATTGAGAAACTGCTTAAAATTCTAGGTGAGGCCAAAAGAGGGTCAATGCTAAACAATTGTATTAGGGAGCACAGGCAGGGAGGAAGGAGGAAGAGAATACATCCTACTGAACAAGTGTTTGGAAAGCACAATTAATAGAATGGTCATTAGCTGGATGTAGCCAGGAGGAAGAGGACTAGTTAACGGTAAATTCAAACTCTCTAGAGAGTTGAAAAGCCTGGATTTCATATAACTGCTTTGTTCAAATGGTTCTAAAGTCTTTCACATTTACTCTCACATATTTATTTTAAAATCCATATTGGTACAGAAAAATTTCTCTCAAGATGTGAAACTGCCTTGTGACTTTATGTGTCTCCTTGGGAGTCAGCTATTGTGCGTGCCAAGGAAGATCTCAGATAACCAGATTTAAAGACAATTTTACATCTTGTAACTCTCATATAGGAGAATTCCTATTGTAAAGTATTCAAAGGAATTTGAAGGCAAACAAATGTATAAGTGCAAGGAACTGTATCAGATGGAAGACACCACCCAGACTCTTGGCAAACTCAAATCACTTGGAAACAATTAGTGGCTCAAGAGACTGATACCATAAAAGATCAAAGTGTTCACTGGGAAGTGATTTGGGAAGTGGAGAGGCCACCAGTGACATCACAGCAAACCATGTAGCAGTTGTGAAACTCAATGCATTTTGCAACGTTATACACAGAGGGGGAACGATTCCAACTCCAGAGACGTCCTGCTGACATTTAAGAGGCCTCTTGTTTGTGTGTCCAAGGATCTCTAGTATCATATATTCCTCTTCCTCTCCCATACTTCATTTTTGGTAGTCTACTCCCTATTATGAGAGTTTCCTTTACAACTAACATGATTGACAAATTTAGTCATGCACATATTCAACTATTTGTTTTATGAGGGAATCGGGAGTATAGGAGACAGATTAAAGTTGAGGTGATAGAAAACAATATAGTATTCCTTATTACCTTATTGACCCTTCTATGGTAGTTTGGACCACTTCCTATGGCCAAAGAGATGAAAGAGGAAATAAGAACAGAGGAGGTGAGTGACGCAGGAATTTAGAAGGGGAGGAGACAGGCAAAAAAGGCCCTTTCCTATTTTGCGAATCTAAAGCCACCTCATTAATATTATTTCATAGAAGCTTACTTTATAATTTTATAGTTCTTATCAAAGTTTGTAGCTATAATTTTTATAAGTATGGTCACCACTCATGATTCCTGAAATTCATAATAATCCCTAAAACAATAGTGTCTAAGAAACTACATTGAGGGATATGTATGTGCAAGGCATATGTATGTGTGTCTGTTTGTGTGTGAGAACAATGGTGGCTGCCAAGATTAGAAGATACCCTAAAATTCTCACATGGAGGCCTAGAACTTCAGCGAGGTAGGAAAGTAAGTTTTACGTATTTCAAATATGATAGGAAGAAAACCAGATCAATAAGCCAAAGTAATGTAGTTATATATAAAGTAAACCATCTCTATTTCCATATGATATTATCTATCTATCTATCTATCATCTATCATCATCATCATCATCATCATCATCTCTGATATAGGTACATCTATAGAAATTGAAGGTGGATTGGTGGATACCAGAAATCAGTAGGAGTGGGTAATGGTGATTAACTGCTTAATGGGTAGGGGGGGTTATTCTGGAGTAATAAAAATGTTTCAGAACCGGACAGATGTGGTGGTCACATAAGTTGTGAGTGTACTAAATGTCACTGAATTATTTTAAAGTGTTTAATTTTATAAGAATTAAACATCAATAAAAATATTTTAAATGGATTTGAACATTATTTTAAGGACTCATATTACAATTTAATGGAGCTAACAATTAGGAACATAAGAATATATCCCAGGGGATAGGTATAATTATCCCACTAGTATTGAACATTTTATTATACAGAAATAAATCAGATATAGAGATAGTTCCTATTACTTTACCAACGTAGCAGAAGGGCTCCTTTTCTGGGAATGGCCACTCACTTGACAATATTGACAAGGTTGTGACGGTGACAGTGGTTTGACCTAGCCCGTGTCCACAGTTGACTTAAGAGTGGGCACTTGTTCCAAGATGAGCTATTGAATCCTAATTCAATCAAATTTTCAGTTTAAATTTATATATTTGAATTGTAAAATATAAATTATAAGAATGAAAACCACAGGGCCAACTATTTTTCCCCCTATGTAGACCAGAGGAGCTGAGGAAGGAAGTTTGAAGAGAAAAAGGAATGAGGCAAACACACAAAGAGAAGCCAGAGGAGAGAAAAGGGATTTCTACAACATTCATATTCCTCATTCCAGATGTATTGTGAGATTGAATTCCATTATCCCTCTGTATCTTTTTAGTAAATAGTCTCTTTAACTTAAATTAGTAAGTTTCTTGTCCCTTGATAATGAATCATAACTATTACACAGTGAGGAAATACTCCTTCCTAGACACAAAATCTTAATATTTTTGCATATTTTAAAGGCAATAATACGGAGACTATTTTCTTTTGAAAACAAAACGTGTAAATTTGTATAGAATTTTAGAGTTTGTAAAAAAATAATGCAATATCTAATTTCATACCAATACTACCCTGGAAGTAAATGTTATTATCACCCCTACTTTAAGGATTAGAGGCCTGAGACCTAGAAAGTGTGCATGGCTTCCCCAGTTAGAAGTAGAACAGGAACTAAGACTAATTTTTTTCCACTAAAAGTAAGCAATCTTTACTGAGCAGTCATTCTGAGTGTCTCGTATTGGCAGCCAGAAGAGGGAAGCAACATGGGATGCTTCCCATCGAGTGTTCCCCCAAATTAGACTTCCACCCCATGGACCATAAACTCTTCTCTACTTTGTGGGACCAAGTACAGTGAACCACACTTCTTGGGCCAATCCTGGTACCTCCAGTTCCTACAAGGGTTTGCTCCAGGGCTCTCTGGTTGCCATAAACGACTCTCAGGTCAACTGACTTGACTACTCCCTGGAATCGAAAAAATTCCATCCATCTTTAGCTTTTCCCCTGTGGCCATTCCCTCTTCCAGCAGGATAGATCACCACAGAGAAGTGACTTTAAGGAGGGAACATTCTACAGTTGACGTGGATGTGCAAGAGTTTTTGTGTTCTCTAACTGAAAAAGCTACTTGGAATTTGTTTACAAGGCTCACTGCAAAAGTGACCTAGACTCCAAGGTATCAAACCTTGAATAGGCTTTGGGAAGATTTCTGGTATGAGTAGTAGATTAGGACAAAACTCTCCAGATTATAGCAAAAATGTTCATTATGGGGAGTAGGTAGGGAGTGGGAATAGTGCCTAGACAGGATACCTGGACTGTTTACTTTCTTTGGTAGGCTGACAGCAATTCAGATTGGTGTGGGGGCTCTTCAGTGTCAGGGACCCAGGATCTATCTGTCTATTCTTTAGCTTTGACATCTTCAACACATGATCTCCATTCTCATGGCTCAAGATGGTTGCCCAAGTAGAACCATTATGTTTGCATTCCAGGCAGCAGGAAGGAGAAAGACAATATTCCTTTAAGGACATTGTCTGAAAGTTATGTACTCATTTCCATTAACAGAAAATGTACCAAAGTGTAGGCATGAAATCATAGGTAGCTGCAAAAAGGCTAAAAATGGCAGTCTTTATTCTAAGTAGATATGTGCCCAGGTAAAATCTGGAAGGTGCCTTAATAAGGAACAAAAGGATATTAGGTGACACATAGCAAACTCTACCTTAAGTGTGAAAGCTGCTGCTGAAGTCATTAAGTAGCTGTGCATATGTGGCCTTTATGAAAATGTCAAGATAGAAAGTTCTGTTTCTTTAGAACAAACACTTCCTTTGTTTCTAAGGAGGCATTCTGGCATACCAGCTCCCTGGGGGAGATAGGAAAAGAGATGTCCATAGAGCAGTAGAGGACACACGATGTAGCAATTAAGAATAAAAACAACATTGTTATAATAATTATGATAATGATGTCTCACATTTGCATAATGCTCCAGATTTCTAATATTTAACGTATTCTAATTGAACCCCAAACTATGCTAAGAAGAATTTTTAGTAATAATCCAATTTGATAGAGGAGAAAATGGAGAATCGGGTAGGTTAATTGCCTCTGTAAAGTTTGTTAAACAGCAAATATATCCTACTGCATGGCCTGAGCACTGTCATCAACTCCAATGCTCACATTCTTTGAGGAATGCAATGGCAACATAAATGTGTAATTCCAACTTCCATATATTACTTCATTTATTCATCAGTACACGTTTAATGAGCAGCGCAAAGAATACAAAGGTAACAAAATAGCCCTGCGTTCCAAGACTTGAGAATCTAGTGGTAAAAGTGGCAAAGTTATATATAATATTTATATAGATTATATACTCATATTTTATAAATGATATATAATTTTATTTTACATGTAAATATATTTGTATATAATAATTTATAAACATTTTTCTATTATATCTTATATATTTTCATATTATAGTTTATATATTAAGGTGTATACCATATAGATGATTGTATATATACATAATTTATATCTATAAAAAGACAGCATATTTGTGCTTTTATAAAGAATATATGCAAAATTCAGCATTCCAGTTTTCCTTTTCAAGCCTAAGATTCTATGCCAACAGAATTCAAAGGCTAACGTGTATATAGAACTCTTGTCTTTCCTACTGAGGCTTCCTTTCTCTCTTAAAGCTTCTGCTCACCATGTTTTCCATTCCTTGCTGATTGCGTTTCTCAGATGTAAGGTCTTGCAACACCCCAGTGAAGTAGTTATCACTATTCCTATTTTATAGAAAGAAATCACAAGGCCAAACTGGAGAGATAAGATGCTCAGGATGAAAGGAAACTCTACGCCAAACCAAAATCTCCATGTTTTTAAGTAGGAGCCTTGACAAAACTACAGAAAATGTATCTATACATTCATTATAGTGACTAATGTTTTGTGTTCCTCTAACACAATGCCCTGAACACAGCAAATTGCTTTACTTGCCAGGTGCCAGGTTGAGAGCTCTCTTCATATCAGAAGGTAATAATAATCATAGTTAATATTTATTGACCACTTAGCAGAGGCCAAGTGCTTTGTTAAATATTTGATGACTGCCTCCTTTCATCTTTAGAACCATGCCGTGAGGCCAATGATGATATTCCCTTGTAGTGCATGAAATTACTGAGAACCAGGCATATGCCTATATTCACACAGCTCATAAGAATCATACTTCTTAAAATCTAAGTTCCCTGTCACTTGACCAACTGTCAGAACCCTCAGAGCAACTACACAAGAATTTACAGAGAGGGAAATTGATGATACTGCTTAAAATTTCATTCCATTTGCTCTGCCCTAAACAAGCCATTGTGAGCAAGTTTTGGACAACCATCTGTAAAAGTGCTGTCCATTAAGCTTCTAAGAAACTTGTTTTCCACTGTGTTATGATTCTTCTATAAAAAAATGAATGTGTGGGCCTAATCTGGTCTTTACCTTTCTATACAGAGCCAATTCGTCATTTTATGTTGGTACCAAGAGGTGGTGGAATAGAAAGTCAAAACAAAACACTTGGACATCTTTGTTGTCTACTTTGTTTATTTGTTTTTGTGTACCTTCTGGTTTAGACTTCTGATATTAATATTTTAAAATATTCAGTGTTTTCCTGAGATTTTCCACCCCCCATATCTGACTTTTTCTAAGTTTGATTGATGTTGTTCTTTGTATATTCTTTTATTGGACTTTTTCTTCTTTCTTCTCCAGTTCCATCTTGGTTCAACTTCTGGAAGTTTCTTTTTAGTGTGGAGCCCTGTCCTGGAAAAGAATCCTGGCTGGTGAGTTTTGAGAGTTTATTAGACCTAGAATGATCCAGCCCTTTAAACAGAAATTTGCACTCACCTACTACTTGAAGGGGAAAGATCAACCTAAGTCTTAGATGTTGCTTCCCAGGGGACACTTATGGGCCCTTACATTCTCCTGTTCTCTATGCTATCAGACATGTCTTTATTTTCCTTTGCTGCTTCTAGGCAGATGTTGATACCATGCAGGTCTTTAAGGTATAAAATTTTTCCTCACTTGCTGGTATTTTGAGGTTCATAAGAATACTTTTTCATTTGTTTTTTTTAGAAACATTACCCATGGATTTGGTTTTATTATCTCATTCCCTTTTTTTAAAAAAAATATTTTATTTATTTTTGATACAGAGAGAGACAGAGCATGAGAGGGGGAGGGGCAGAGAGAGAGAGGGAGACACTCTCATTCCCTTTTTGATTTAGAGATTCTGAGATGTGCAAAATCTGTACTGTGGTAATTACTAACTTCCCAAGATCCCCTGGGAATTTTTTTTATCTTTCTGTTAATAATTTTTACCCTAATTCCATTGTGATTTGAGAGCATAAAATGCATAGTTTTATTTAGTTAATGTTTGCTTCCAAGGAAGCTCTATGTGAGTCCCATTATATTTTTAAAATCTAGCCAGTGCTTGCCATATACTGACATTCAATAAATATTTGTAGACTGTTATTTTTGTCTTATTTTTTTCATAACTCATCAGAAGTGTTTTGCACAGTTATTATGGACCTGGTAGTAACATAGCAACTTTGGAGATTATCTTAGTCCTTTCAGACTGCTAATAAAAAATATCACAGAAAGGGGCCCCTGGGTGGCTCAGTCGGTTAAGCCTCCGACTTCAGCTCAGGTCAGATCTCACGTTCGTGGGTTTGAGCCCCGCGTCAGGCTCTGTGCTGACAGCTAGCTCAGAGCCTGGATCCTGTTTCTGGTTCTGTGTCTCCTTCTCTCTCTGCGCCTCCCCCTCTCATGCTCTGTCTCTCTCTGTATCAAAAATAAATTTTAAAAAAACATTAAAAATATATCACAGATTGGGTAGATAGTAAAAACAGAAAATTATTTCTCACAGTTCTAGAAACTGGAATTTCCATATCCAGGTGCCATTATGACCAGGTGAGGTCCCTCTTCCATGTCATGGACTCTTCATTGTGTCCTCACTTGACAGAGGGACTGTGTAGCTCCCTGGGGTCTCCTTTATGAGGACACTAAACCCTTTCATGAGGGCTCCACCCTCGTGGCCTCACCAACTCCCACAGGCCCACTGCCTAACATCACTGCATTGAGAGTTAGGATTCCAACATGAGAATTTTGGGAACACACCAACATTTAGGCTTTAACATAGGTACAATGAAATGAAAGATACAGGTTTGTCCTAAGATACTTTGTATCCTTAAATCAGAGCATTAGTGATTAAAGATGTTGTTATAGTCACCCAGGTCAAATGAAACCATTAAACAAGTGAAATCACAGAGCTTATATATAAGTATATTTTGACTCACAAGATGGTAACAGCAGTTTGGCAGTGTGTTTTCAGACTACTATGTGTAGAAGACTGTTCCATGGCTACATAAGGTCCTAGAAAAAAAAAAAAACAGTAGTTGACTCCTGAAATGTTTCCTGCCATGTATGTGGGTCATGAGAGTGACATAATTTATCTATATATTTGTATTCTTGGATAAAAAGCTGTCTACATCATATAAAGATACTATGATTTATCAAAAATGAAATTGAAGATGAGCATTGAGTTTGGAGCAAGCTTGGAACTTATGCCTAGTTGTACTATCAATGAAACAGAACTTCCTGAAAAGCTGAGTTCAAGTTTCTGAATTTCTAGTTATATACCAAACATTTAATGAGTACATACCATATTTCTGACACTACAATTAAAGTTTTACATATATTCAACTTATTTACCCTTCACAGCTTTATCAGTAACTTGTTACTCATTTCATAATCTTGGGAAATCACCTAAATTTACAGAACCTCATCTCTTCACCTGTATGACATGGATCACCGATGCTACTCCATAGGGCTCACTCAAGGCTTTTGTGGTGTAATGTATGTGAACACAGTCTATCATCTGAAATGTAATATGCTGTTATTATTTCCAGTCCAACCCTCTGCAATAACTAACACACAAAACAGTATAACATACGGGTTGAACAGCATCATATAGAGTACAAATACTAACGAAAGGAAGATGTTGACAGCTGGCATATTGAGGCACGAAATGGATTCACACAGCACAGTGGCTCTAGTCATGAATTAAAACATGAGGAGAGAAAAAAAAAACATTAAGATTGTGGAGCAAGAATAAAAATATTTCCTGAAATACAGAGAACAGTTACTTTGTGAGATGAGAAAGTAAACATTAAAAAGAACATAGAAGTATAACAGAATCTAATGAATATTTGTTTACATTTAAGATATATCTGATTTTCGTCGCTGTCTTTTCTCGAAGTGTCACAATTATTTCTGTGCAGATTTTGCTAGCCTTTTTGGTTATTAGCTTTTTGAGGATAGGAACATGCTCTTTTTCACTAAAATGACCCTTCACATCTGGTGAAATAACATAGGAATTGCAGTAAGAGTTATGAGATGAAATCATTGCTACACTCAATTTCTTATCTGTGAAATGGAGAGGATGAGTATGAACAACCAAATCACAGGCCATGGTGAAGGCAAAATGATATAATATAAAGGACACAATAAACTGAAGTGATATCCAGATGTTTGTCATGACACTACCATCATTGTCACCAAATTACCATCACCTCCCTATCATGACTACGCCTTGCAAGGTGGGTCAGTGAATATTTGCTGAATGAAGGGACAGTGAAATAAATGCATGAAAAAATTATTAAGCAAGACAGACTAGAAGCAAATAAAGAACATAAATGATTCAGGGCTTTGGAATCTCATCTTTCATAAGAAGATGGGTAATCAAGTCTTAATTTTATAGTTCTGCCTTGTGTGTAGTTTCTGACAGTAAACTGTAAATTTGGCTTGAATGAAGACCAAGTAAAGGCCAGAGACCTTGTGCAGGACTGGGAAAAATCTTTTTCATTTAAAAGAAACCTTTAAATACATTGGCACTGAGAGAAAAGCCAAATTTTTAGTGATTGGGAGCCAGCAAATGACTTTCCAGCAGAAGAAAGAAGGGAATCCAATCCCTTCTTTAATTAGGTCTGTTGTGGATGGACCCCACAGCCAGTTACCTTCTTTCAGACTCCTGGCATCTGTCTCCAAATCGGACAACAATTCCGGAAGTGAATTTTTACCACTGAGGTTGAGAATGACAAAGAAAGGAACATGATCCAATTTTAGGAGAGTTGAAATCTCATGACATTTCCTGGCCCTTTTGGGAAACTTGCATACATCAAAAACTTCTTAAAAATCAAGAATAACTTTTGTCCCAAAATAACATCATCTCTTAGCCTTTCCTTGTAATTTTTGATGTTATAATCACTTATGCTTGTCAGCCTGAAGCGGGGAAAACATCAGCTTGAAGCAGATGTGGAAAAAATTTGTAAGATTTAAAATGACATTCTTTTACATTTCTGGCTCTGTTGTATGGGGTCATCTCATAATGAATGAAAGGAAGGAAAACCCACAAAGCCAACCTATTGGGTGGGTGGAGAAGAAGAAAAGAAGAAAGATGTTTTTAAAAACATCTTTTTGTTCAAAATGGAATCACTTGTTCAAGACAAAAAATAAAATAAAAAAACAACAAAAAACCCTGAATTACAAATATTGTTAAGAGCTTAGATTTTTTTCATGAACTAATTTGCATAAATGCAATTGCTTTTATGAATGCCCCAATGAGTATTTGAATTTCTGTGTGGGTTTTTATTGGTTTGGTTCAAAAAAGAAAAGTTTTTTAATCACAAGAATGTGCGACCATTTATGATAAATTTCTCAAACTTTCAGGCTACTGGGCTGACAATAGAGTAGACATGATTAAAAATTCTTCACAGTCTCTTCATTTGACCTTTAAAGTGAGTGTTATCATTTTTGCCTAAAGAACTCTGAATTCTCAAAACTCATCTGAGGCCTTTGCCCTGGGTAATGAGTAAGTATGAAAATGTCTTCCCATGCCAACTATGGGGTGAGTGGGTTATCTGTGTCTCTGATCATCCACATTTGTATGAATACTGAGTGTGGTCAAGAGGATGACTGGAAATTGATAGAAATATTTCAATACTGGTGATAAAAGCATTGATTTTAATCCTGGAAAATATGAAAAAGTCATCTAGTTGGTCATCTATCTGTGAAAGTCCAGAGTTCCAAGAAAGATCAGGTAAGTTGCTCTTCTATTTTAAAAGCCATCCCTACTTTTAAGAGGCAGACCAAGGGATTCTGATGCAGGCAGTTGTTTAGAAGACTATATTGTGAAAACATGCTGAATTGGGAAGAGACCAAATATTTCATTAGTGAATATGGACATCTAGGACTTGCCTGACACTGATGGCATACATTATCATCATTTCTTTAATAACCCTATGAATAAATAAGTATTATTATTCCAATTTGCAGATAATAAGGAAAAGCCAAGAATATGGCCCAATAAGTGATCTAAAAACTGAACAGAGGATTAAGAATACAGATCCATGTTCTGTTGGCTATTTCTTTTCCTTCCCTCAAACTTCTTCCTTTTGCTCACATGCCTATCAATTCTGAGCATCAGGAAATAATTTTTGAGGCAGCAGAGTGGCTCAGTTGATTAAGTGTCCTACTTCTGACTTCAGCTCAGGTCATGATCTCACAGTCTGTGTGATAGAGCCCTGTGTTAGGCTCTGCACTGACAGCACAGAGCCTGATTGAGACTCTCTATCTCTCTCTCTGCCCCTTCCCTGTTCATACACTCTCTGTCTCTCAAAATAAATAAATAAACATTTAAAAAAGGAAATTATTCTTCCTTGGGTACAAAAGTGCAGTGTTTTATTCTTTGGTTCATAAGTTAATTTTTAAATTGAACACTGTCTGGGCATCAGTCAGCAAACCAGGCCCACTCAACAAAAGTATGGAGAAAAATGTCTCATGGGTCCAACTTGGCTCAGAAATGTCTCTAACCAACAGGAGTGGGCCTCCCTAATTGAATTTTTAAAGAATTATTCATCTTTTTTTGTTTGTTTGTTTGTTTGAAAATTCGGTATTTCTCACACAAAAAAAATTGTGTGTGTGTGTGTGTGTGTGTTATTTCTTATGGCTCTACTATCTTTGGAAAGTTGATGTGTTTTTCTCTTCCTTTGTATTGATTTTCCATTCTTTCTTATACTCAGATGCTAAATTAAATTTAGGGCATCATAATTATGCCATAATTACCAAGATCATATTTTCCTGCCATTGAAAACAAGTACCAATTTTGATTTTCCCCAAAACTTCAACAGATGCTATCTTTCTATAGTGTTGTAAATTA
This sequence comes from Suricata suricatta, assembly GCF_006229205.1. NCBI lineage: Eukaryota > Metazoa > Chordata > Mammalia > Carnivora > Herpestidae > Suricata > Suricata suricatta. The sequence goes on along the minus strand of NC_043714.1, from coordinate 66,617,888 downwards.
GTGTCAGAGTGTATCTATATGTAAAATCCATTTTCCTGAACTCATGAGGGATGTGTTGAACCTACTGTTTCACTGAAGGTAATTGTTTCCTAGAATTATCATTTTTTCTATTGATAATTTTATTCCAGGGAGCTTAATTATTCTCTAATTACCTTGTAAACTGTCTTATTTCACTGTCCAGAAAGAAACTTAATATCTCTGCCAAAAAACTTTATTTTACTAATAAGACATACAGAACCAGAGAAGGAAAATGACCTGTTCAAGGTTACTCAGCAAGTCCGAAACAGAGTTGTTGCTAGATATTTTTTTAAAACTTTTTTTTAATGTTTTATTTATTTTGATACAAAGAGAGACAGAGCATGAGAGAGGGAGGGGCAGAGAGAGAAGGAAACACAGAACCGGAAGCAGGCTCCAGGCTCTGAGCTAGCTGTCAGCACAGAGCCTGATGCGGGGCTCGAACCCATGATTGTGAGATCTGACCTGAGCCGAAGTCGGAGGCTTAACTGACTGAGCCATCCAGGCGCCCCGTTGCTAGATATTTTAATCCCCAAAAGCTTTTAATGACATCACACTAATTTAATTATCTTTAATGTTTATTGATTTATTATGAGAGAGATAGAACATGTGCATGTGTGAGTGGAGAAGGGAAGAGAGAGGTATATATAGAGAGAAAATTCCAAGCAGGATCTGTGCTGTCAGCATGGAGCCCTATGTGGGGCTTGATCTCAGAAACTCCAAGATCATGACCTGAGCCAAAATCAAGAGTCAGACATGCAACCACTAAGCCACCCAGGCACCCTAACTTAATCAGATTTTAGTCTTGAGGATTAAGACTGGGATCTTAATTCTAACTAACTGCCTTATTATTGCTTTTTGAGCAAAAGAAGATTAAGGATACAGGAGGGAAACCAAAGTTCACCACTTCTGGAACAGAGCAAAGCACTTCATGTCTCAATAAAAATCTTGGAAGATAAGATGTTTCAGTTTGCCTGGGATTAAGAGTCTTCCCACTGTCTTCTCTAGCTGGTTCTTGGCTGAGAGTAGCAACACTCTGACATTCATTTACTCCTTAAACACATAGTGACTGACCACCCTATGTAGATAGTCCCTGGAGGTGAAGGACAGGTGACACCATTTCCCTTCCAGTACCATCACATCCCAAGAACATAAACTCCTATTCAGTGATAGGTGGACATATTATAAACCAACAGTTACCCTACAGAGTGGTACAATTTTTTGATTAGAGTTGATCATGAGATTTATTTTTAGCACTATTTTAAACTTGATCATAAGGTGACTGTTTCTTTTTCCTGCTTTCTCAGAAATATTGCTTTACTCAATGAATTTTAATTCATATTTTAATTGAGTATTTTTTGAGCTGTGTGATCAGTAGAGAACTGAATCAGGCAAGGTTCCTATCTTCAAAAACTTGCAATCTAATAGAGTAAATGAAGTGAGAATTTCACCATAATTCAAATTAGAGACTGAATATTCATCTTTAAAACTAAAATATTAAGTGGTTAGGATAAAGGTGGCATTTGTATCAATCTTTAAAGAATTTAGAGCTGTAAGGTCTTGATATCCGATTAAGTGGGGAGAGGAATTAAGGAGAGGAAAATGTAGAAAGAGATGTAGGCAGATGGCAGGGCTAGAGAAAGGGAGTGTCTTCTTGGGCAGCTCACACACTGTCGAGGCCACCTTGGGATCAACAGAAGCCCACATACCGTGCTGAAACAAGGTCAAGATTAGACCAGGGGAACCATGTTCTGTCCCATATTTCTCCTAATCATCATCATTACAAGCAAAGTCCTTATACATACATAACACACAAAGGTACACACACACACACACACACACAGAATCATGCATGTTTTCTACAAAGTTAAAGCAACTAAGTTCTTCAGAAAAAAATAATTGAGCCCTCTGCAAGTTCATGGGTATATTCATGAGACAGAACAGAGGAAGAGTGGTCTCCAAAGCAAAACATGTAGTCCCCTCCACTATAATACTGTTATTGGTTCCCTTGTTGAGGATTCCCGGTGAACAAGAGTTATAGACCTCTAGACTATAGTCCCACATGGATAAAATGTGATTCTTTGACTTTCTCTACCCAGATGGAAGTAGGAGAGAGACCCCAAGGGATATAAAAGTAGAGGACTTAACATGGGTTAATGATACATAGTTTCAAAATATATCAGAATAAATTCATGAAAGATTCACAGCAGATGCTTACATTTCAGATGCTTTAAAATATACTACCTCTGCTTTCTGATGGAGAAATTGAGCTGCATAGAAGTTATATAATTCTCATAGGTCAAATGCTGCTGAATGGAAAATCGGAGATTTGACTATGTCCATGTAAAAAAACCAAAAAAACCAAACAGCTCTTCTCAGAGACTATACCATGCTGGGATATTGAGAACTATTATCATTTACTGCATACTTAATATATCCCCAACATAGATTACACATTTAATTCTAACAGAAAACAACTTTAATGGACAATATTATGCTCATGGTACAGACAAGGAAAGAAGAAAAATTCACACACCTAATGTTACAGGTCATGAAGAGGAAGTGATTGTCACTGGTCCCAGGCCAGTCAGCAGCTCTTCATCTATGCCCCTGTTCCTGGAAAGTACATTTGTCCACCATTTCCACACTCGGAGCTATTTCAAGGACCTGGCCCTAAAAGAGTAGGATGTCATTGAGACCTTCTGAATTCCATTAAATTTTTAACAATCTGGTGGCTGGACGCAGAGAGCTACTTGGCTTGTGATATCTGTGTCAAACCTCGTATGTAAGTCCTCTTGCTTATTAAACCTGCCACCCACCTGCCTGGAGTGTTGGGCCTCTCTCATCAGTCTCTCCTTTCCTTCTGTGTGGGGGCCAGTTTCAGGTTTGCCCAAAGAGCTCCAAATGTTGCAAACCAACAGCTAAAAAGTAGATTTTGGATTGAGGCTCAAGTGTGTCTAAATCAAAGCTTGTGTCTATTCCATTAAATCACCATCCCATTATCCCTTTGAGATTCACCTAGAAAGAGTAAGCTTACTTTACAATTATGTGGCGACTTGCAGTCCCTTCCAGACCACAGTGATGAGATTCATCTATTTCTTCTGGTAAATCAATGGTGCCATAATCCCTTGGGCTCTTGTTTTTACAGACCTTGCACACTGTATATTTGTACATGTGCCTGCCCAGAGTATGAATTACAACCTGTCCTGTTAGGACCAGCCCTTAGCATCTATCTATTTCCAGGGACCAGTGGGTTGCCTGGCATTGAGTAGGAACTCAGAAAATTTGGTTCTATGTCTACTCTGGTGAAAAGGTCTTTCATGGGCAAGTCCTGGAGTGAAGGGCTGAGTTCATGTTCAAGTTCCTCAGTTAGTTCTGAGGTTCTGGGACAGCTTGAGTCAACTAAAATGAAACCCAAAACCAGGATATCCAACATGGAACTGTGGCTTCCAGGCATTGATGACTATGTCATAACAGCATTTTCTGATTTCCTTCAGAAGAAATATTTTAAAATGGTATTCCAGGAAAATCACATAAAATGGTCACTCAAGTCTCTTTACAATAGGATTGCTCATTTGTGGTGATGGACAGCCTGGGCAGGAGAAGATGATCAGGACAGTCTGACCCAGAGGATGAGCCATAGATGGTGCTTCTTTTAACAGTTGCTTCCTAGCCCTCATTTTCCAAAGGTAACCAAGAGTCAGTCCCCAAATAATGACAAGACGTTTTTGTTTTCCTGTAGTCACAGACAAGATGCAGAAAAAGAAAAGTAAATGGCTTTACAGTACTTGAAAAATTGCTTAGTATCAGACACCATTCTGGACATATTGCTTAGGCTGACACATTTAATTCCCCAAACACCCTATGTGGTAGGTCGCAGGGGTTGTTCCTGGCTTCTATACCTGCTGGCTGCTTCAAACATGTTTGTTGGATAAATAAGCAAGATATATTCTAGCTTGGCTGAGCAAGATTTCCATGAAACACATACACACAGAAAATATGAGATAGAAAAGTCCTGGAGAGGTAGATATTTTAAGCCAAGATAATTCCATACTGAATAGTTGTGAAAGAGTTACTAAGGCACAAGAACAAAATTCTCTGTTCACAAATGAATGTGGATGCTGTTCTGCACTCAGTTCAAAGCAATAAAGAGAAAAATGCAAGGCTCAAGGGAGAAATGGAAATTAAGTCTTAAACTGCTTTCCCTAAAAAAATAGTTTAATACAGACAGTACATGGAGAAAGTTTGTCCACAGTTACATTGATGGGGACCTGTGCAAGGCAGAATTGACCAAAGAAACAAATTGACTTGGGATGTGGTTGCATGTTCATGTCAAACTGCACAGAGACCTTCAGAGCTGCCCTCAACTGTCATGGGGGACTGGGACTTTGTATGCCCAAATGAATCAGTCATTGTCCAGGCCATGGATCCCTGGAGGACTATGGCCTTGGGTGAAGAAAACTTTGTTGCCAAGAAATAGTTTTAGCAAAAGATTTAGCTGTTGGTCATCAACAGCTGAAGACATGGGTATGTTGGCACTACAGAAAGAGTCCAAGATGGAAACCAGACTATCCTCCAGAAAGAAATTATGTACAGGTGAATCTCCTTCTGAAATAGGTGGATGTAGAGTGCCAAAATGTAGGTAGGAGATTTCTCTTAACTGAGTTTAAATTCTCAAGTCATAAATTCCAGCAACCTGGCATCAACGGACAAGCATTCTGATCGACCCTACCAAGAGAGTTTTCTCTTTCATTCACATATCATTGAGTTTCTGCTCTGCTTTTTGGCGATGGTAAATAGTATGTTCCAGGAAAATAGTTTTGCCTGTGATAATTGCTTTAAGGGACTAGAGATTAGCTTGTTTTCCAAAGTTGCTGTGTGTGGGCCAGAGAACATCTGTGTGTACTGACACGAAGTGCTGTCTACGATATTTCTGAGTGATAATCTTGTGTGTACTTTTAACTCTTCAGATTCTTTAAAAACCAATCTTGAATGTATCATAGATAAGCTGCGATATAACGATTGCCACTTCAGATAGTTGTGAAATTAGGTGATTAACTAGTTGTTACTTAACCTTCTAATTTCTGTATGTCTAATTACATGAAATAGAAGTTGGGGTTTTGATTTTTTACTTTGCTTTTCTGTTTGGAGTGTCATTGTAACTACTGTATTGTAAATGATGGAAAATAATTGCATATGTAAAAAAAATAAATTGTGTTATATTCAAAAAATAAAAATAATAAAAAACCAAGGATGACACTTTATTTCCTGGAAAATGGAATAGATATATTTCTTCTTTCATTCCTGATAAGTGCAGTTAAGCCCTGAACAATATGTATAAAACAAACTAGACTCTAAATGTGGAGAGAAAAAGGCAGACCAGCTAGGGACCACAGGGCCCAGAAATGAGAAGGTGGTAAGTGCCTTTGGGTGTGTTCATTTGTCTGTTTTAAATCACATATCCCATCCTTGGAGCCAGATAACCCAACAAATTAGAAACATCAATGGGTACAGATAAAAAATCGTCCTCAATAGAAGGCCAGTCTGTCAAAGGATGAAGAAATGGCCAACTTAACATGACAGAACATTTTTAGACAATAGCCACTCAACTCCACCCAGGCAGAACATAAAATATTACCCCCCATGTTCAAGCTCAGAAATTTGAGCGGTGAGCCTACATTTCCACCCTCATGAGGCTGTAACAAAAAGCTCCAACACTCCTGATGATGTAGTGTCAGAGGCCAAGTAAGGAAACTGAATTCTCATCCATGTTGGCCAATAACAAAGCCCTTGTCACCTGCACGTCTACCATGACAGTTGCCCTTCCCCTCCTCACTGGGGTGGTATTGGAGAAAGCCTAATGAAGTCAGGACTTCCGTGATCACCAAGTAGTAATGAGGTCATCCTTACTACAGTGTCAGTGGTGATCCCATAGGAAACAAGTTTCCCACCATGGTCCAGCAGTAACAAGAAACTTCTCTTTGGGTGTCAATGGATGCTGGGTGGGGGACCTGAACTTCTGCTTTCTCCTGAAGTAATAAAGCAACAGCACCCCTGCCCCTGCCAGAGCAGGACCAGAAGATCTGAGACCCAAATTAGAAAAGACACCAATGTTTCCCAAATTGATATGCATATTTCAGGCAATTCCTACCAAAATCCCAGTAAGACATTTTTATAGATATAGACAAGGTTGTCCTACAATTTATATGCAAAAGCAAAGGAAGCAGAATAGTTAAAACAATCGTAAAGAAGAAACATAAAGTAGAAGAGATCAGTCAACCTGATCTTAAGACTTCTTGGGGCACCTGGGTGGCTCAATCAATTAAGCGTCCAACTTTGGTTCAAGTCATGATATCACAGTTCATGGATTCGAGCCCCATGTTGGGCTCCATGCTGACAGCTAGCTTGGAACCTGGAACCCATCTTCAGATTTGGTATCTCTCTCTCTCTCTCTTTCTCTCTCTCTCTCTCTCTCTCTCTCAAAAATACATAAAACATTAAAAATAAAAGACTTCTTATATAGCTACAATAATCAAGAATGTGTGTTGCTGGGAGAAAAGACAGATAGACCAATGGAACAGAATGGAAAACCCAGAAATAGACCAACACAGAGGTACATAGGTGGCTCAGTGGTTTAGCATCCAAGTCTTGATTTCAGTTCAGGTCATGATTTTGAGGTTCATAAAATTGAGTCCCCTGTGGAGGCTGCTTAAGATTCTCTCTCCCTCTCTTCTTTCCCCCCTCCTGTTTTTCTCCTGCTCATGCATGTTCTCTCTCTCAATAAATAAACAAACAAATAAATAAATATACCAAGACAGATATGGCCAACAGAATTTTGACAAAAATACTAAGGGAAAGATAGGCATCTCAACAAACTTGCAGAGGCCCCTGGACATTGACAGGCAAAAAATGAATCTCTACCTAAGTCTTACCTGTTGTAGACGTTTAATTCAAAATGGACCACCAACTTAAATGTAAAGCATCTGACTATAATATTTTTAGAAGAAAATAGAATAGAGCTGTCAGGATATAGTGCTAGGCAAAGAGTTTTTATATTTGAAATCTCAAAGAAATATTTATTTTAAAATGGATAAATTGACTTCACCAATATTTAAAACTTCTCTTTTGCCAAAGGACACTGTTAAGAGTATGGAAAGAAAAGCTACAGAGTGGGGGAAAATGTTTACCAACCATATATTATAGGACTATTATTTAGACTACATGTAAACTAGTATTTAGACTATATGTAATATTACATATACATATTTCAAATATGTAAATCTCAAGTATATATATATTTTTATACATACTTATCTAAAAGATATATATCAAAGCTCAACAAGAAAAATCCAAAAATGCAGTATGAAAATGAATAAAATACATGAGATGACATTCACTAACATGGATATGCAGATGGTGAAGAAGCATACGAAAAGGTGTTCAACATAATTTTCCATTGGAAAAATGCAGATTAAAATCACTATAATGGGTGTCTGACTGGCTCAGTCAGTTGGGCATCTGACTTTGGCTCAGGTCATGATCTAGTGGTCCATAACTCCAGGCCCTGCACTGGACTCTGTGCTGACAGCTCAGAGCCTAAAGCTGTTTTTGATTCTGTATCTCCTTCTCTCTCTTTGTTCCTCCCTTTCTCACATTCTCTCTTTCTCTCTCTCTCTCAAAACTAAATAAACATTAAAATTTTTAAATCACTATGAGATGGGGGCACCTGGGTAGCTCAGTCATTTGAGTGCCCTGCCCTTGATTTTGGCTCAGGTCATGAACTCATGGTCACAGGATCGAGCCCATGTCAGGTTCTATGCTGAGCATGGGGCCTGCTTAATATTCTTTCCCTCTCTTTCTTTCTCCCTCTGCCCCTCTCCCCCACTCACACTCTTTCTCTTTAAAATAAAAAGGTCACTATGAGATGTCTTTTTACACTTATTAAAATGGCTAAAAAATGATTAGTGACAACAACAAATGCTGGGAAAGTTGCAGAGAAACTGGAACACTCCCACATTCTAGTGGGAACATAAAATGGTACAACTAACTAGAAAACAATTAGGTGCTTTCTCAAGGAAACTAAGCATTCTAATCCTGTATGACCCTGAAGTTGTACTCCTGGCCATTTTCTCCAGAGATATGAATAATTATTTTCCTGAACAGCCTATATCCAATTGTTTATATCAATTTTATACAAAATAATTTCATGAGGAGTAATTTCGTTACCATACTCTGGCATTTCTATCTGTCTCTTTACTTCTCTCCTAATGTGGAGTAAATTACTTGGTTGGAAAACTTAGAAAAAATAACCAGACATTCTGGGCATGGGCATGAGAGCACTTCATCATTCTGCAGTCCACAGAAAGCATATTCCAGTACTTCCCATTGCTCAGCAGTCCACATTGAGGGAAGATTTTTCCAGTACATACTGGTAGGATGTGGCAAGTGAGTTTGCTTTAAGTAGGCATAATATGGTATACTGCAAGCTTACTTTCCTACATGCCTGTTGTCCTCAAAATAAGATTCTTCATGTTGGCTTTGGTGAGTGACAAAGGTGATTTAAAAAAAAAATTTTAATGTTTTTATTTACTTTTGAGAAAAAGATTGAGTGGGAGAGGGCAGAGAGAGAGAGAGGGAGACACAGAATCTGAAGCAGGCTCTAGGCTCTGAACTTTCAGCACAAAGCCTGATGTGGGGCTCAAACTCATGAGCCATGAGACCACGACCTGAGCCAAAGTTGGATGCTTAACCTATGAAGCCACCCAGGCGCCCCCAAAGATGACTTTTCAAAACCCGTCTTCCATATGATACATTTCTCAATTTTTCAGAATGTAGATAATTAGAAGAGGTGCTGTTTGTGTGGGGTTATTTAGGCCCCCAGTATGCAAAATAAGCTTAAAAGGCTGTGTCAGTTTTCCAGGACTGCCATAACAAAATACTCCAGTTTGGGTCACTTAAGCAACAGAAATTAATTTCTTACAGTTAGAATTCTAACACAAAGATGTTGGCAGGTTTCATTTCTCCTGGGTCCTCTCTTTTTGGCTTGACAAAGAATTAGTTGTCTTCCCTCTTTGACCTCATGTGTCCATTCCTTTGTGACTCTTTCTCTTCTTAATAGGACACTAGTTATATTGGATTAGGGCTCCAGCCTTAGGATCCCTTTTAAATTTAATTATTGTTAAAGGTTTTATCTCCAAATGTAGTTTTTTTGGAGGTTAGGACTCCAACATATGAATTTGAAGGAAACATAATTCACTCTTTCACAAACACCTATTAAAAAGCAGAGTCTGACTTTTGATTGATCAGGTCATTATCCACACAGTTCGTGAGATAGAGCCTCACATCAGGCTCAACACTGGCAGCCCTGAGTCTGCTTAGGATTTTCTCTCTCCCCTTCTCTCTGCCCCTCACCCACTCACATGTGAGTGTATGAGCTTTCTCTCAAAATAAATAAATACACTTAAAAAATAAAGTTAAAAATAGATTCTTACTTTTTATGTTTTAAATATATTTTAATAGAAATTAGCACAGTTATTGACAGAAGATATACTTAAACAGTAAAAGAGAATTTGAAAAATAAAAAGCATAGAAAAAATTAACTCAACCAGCAATGAAAAATATTAACTTCATAGTTATATGTAGTAGATAGTAACTGAATATAGTAGCAGAGAATAAAATAATTGGGTATTAATGTATTTTATTTTTATTTTATTTTTTAAAATTTAATTATTTAATTTGAGAGAGAGAGAAAGAGAGATATGGGGAGACTGCACACAGAGAGAGAGAATCCCAAGCAGACCTCTGTGCTGTCAAGACAGAACCCAATGTGGGGCTTCATCTCACGAACACTGAAATTATGACCTGGGCTGAGATCAAGAGTTGGACGCTCAAACTTCTGAGCTACCCAGAAGCCCCAATAAATTAGGTATTAAGAACAGAAAGAAATAACAGAGATAAGGGGGGATAAGGCTTAGTGATAAAAGGAAATAAGCCACCGAGAATGTTGAATAACCATGAATTAACATATGACAACACAGTCTCAAGATAATATGGCAAAAGTTTTCAGAATATGAGTAGCAATTGACTAATATGACCAGTAATTGATCATAATAGATATTTGACTTACTTATCTCAGAAATTAATACCTAATGCAGTTCAAAAATCGATAAGAAGTATAGAAAAATTAGCACAATTAAAACATATCATCTACTATTAAGAATGCTTAACCTTAAATGCATGGGAAATTATAAAGGTTTAAAATTCACCCAAACAGTATTGAAGAAAAATAAGATTGAAAGGATTGGGTTGGATTAGCTTGCTGATACCAACACTCACTATATGAGAAAGATATACTCCCTTAAAATTCATTGGAAAAAAAGTGGAATTATCAACAAATTGTATTGAGGAATGTTCCTATGTATATTTTATTTTATTTTTATTATTTTTTTAAATAAATTTTTTAAATGTTTTATTTATTTTTGATCCAGAGAGAGACAGAGCATGAGAGGGGGAGGATCAGAGAGAGAAGGAGACCCAGAACCGGAAGCAGGCTCCAGGCTCTGAGCTAGCTGTCAGCACAGAGCCTGATGTGGGGCTCGAACCCACCAACATGAGATCTGACCTGAGCTGAAGTTGGAGGCTTAGCCGACTGAGCCACCCAGGCGCCCCCTATCTATATTTTAAGAAGTGAAATTAGATATGTATCTTATATATCACCTCCAAACAAATTTCCTGTTTATGAAAGATCTACATGTGTATATATTAACCTGTAGGAGAAAATATAAAGAATATACTTTTTACATTGGGCAAGACTGTTACATTATGTTAGGAGAAATCACAAACCATAAGTAAACAACAGATTGATAGGTTCATTTATGTAAAAATAATAATGTGTCACAAAACACATGAAGAACATATTTGTCACTAGTCACTAAAATCAACTGATTAACTGAGAAAAGATCATTATAAATACCAGGAAAAGGGATCAGTATGTAGAACGCATAAAACATCTCCAGGTCAATAAAATCTCAATAACTACAAACAGAAAAGAAAAAGAAGAAAACAGTAAAGCAGGTGAAAAGGAAATTCACAGATGAGGAAACCCAAATACTCAACTAAAGATGAAAATACACTAAATATCACTAAAAGGGGATAAGTGAACATTATTTTAAAAATGAGATAGATACTGGCCATCAATCAGAAAAGAATAAACTACTGAGAAAAACAGAGGCGAAGATCTTACACTGATGATGGGAGTGTAAATTGGTGTTAACTACCTTGGAGAGTAACTCATCAGTATTTGAAAACCAGTGTTGATGCACAAATCGAACATAGCTAGCATCTTATATTTAGAAATCTGTCCCAATGAAATTCTTATCTATCAGAAGATTATCAGGAGACAATTATTCCTGGGTTTCCTGGGTTTCTGCACATCTTGCCAGCAAAGGCAGTGAGTGTCCTTCCATTTCAAGTGAACTTTCCAAGAATGCTTGTAAGGTGAACACGTCTGGAAGAAAGAGATGGAGTCTGCAGAGGGCAGGCTTGCTTACTGTCCAGCACAGTAGAAGCAACGTCTCCCTGGAACAAAATCAGGCACTTTGCTTACAAGTGCATTATAAAGTCTTCAGGTTCCCAAAGCTCAGGGTTCCTCAGCTGTGATGCAAATCCACTGTGTGCATAGTCTCTACCTGAGCCCTTTCAGTAGCTGAGAGACAACAGAACTGAGAGACAAGGGAAATTGGGGCAAATATGCTAATTTGTACAATGCTCACCATGACATGAGTAACAAAGTCCTTGGTCTCTGCTACAAGCACCAGAATTCATGAAACGTGACAGACCAAGCTGTTAGTTTACAAATAGGGTAAAATTCCAGACTTTTAACAGATCTTATAACAGTTGCTAATCATAAAAAGGTTAGAATTAGGTTGAATGTGTCACAATGGGAGGATGTATTTTAGAGGTTGTGAAACAGTGAATTACACAGTGAAATTGATGGATAATGCCTCCTCACATAAGATTGTTATTTTTATAGGTCAAAGTTGTTGGCAATCTTATGCAGTTCTGCTTCATATTTGTATCAATACAAATAGATCTCAGAAATATATAATTTAATATTCACTTCGATTTGTTTAAAATGAAACTGTGCTCTTTCCACTCTCACTGATGGAGTAAAAATATTCTACTGAACTGGGCCAGGAGAGACCCCGACTTCACTGGACTGAGCTGAACGATGAGGAAAATAGGGTAACAAGCAGGGAGATTTCCACTGTATCTACCAAATTCTGGGTCTAAAAGAAATAAGGAGAGAAGCAGGGAAGTCTGGGTGGCTCAATGGGTTGAGCGTCTGACTCTTGATTTTGGCTCAGGTCGTGATCTCATGGTTCGTGAGTTTGAGCTCCATGTCAGGCTCTATGCTGACAGTGTGGAACCCGCTTGGGATTCTCATTCTTTCCATCTCTCTCTGCACCTCCCCAGCTCATGTGCTGTCTCTCTCAAAATAAATAAATAAACATAAAAAAAGGATGAGAAGCAAAATATAATACGCTAAATAGTTTGGCTGGTACATGTATGTACTTGAGTGGTTACCACATAACTCCCTGAAGTTCTCTTTATGTAGTGCGTCCACTGTTTCCCAATGAAAACACAAAACTAAAGTAAAGTGAATGTACAGAAGCTCAAGAGAACAGCCACAACTTAGAAAGAAGTCCTCTTGAACAGGCTTTCCAAATCTCCAGAGACAGTGTGAGATCTCTATTCTCTCATTTTCTCAGAAGGCCTATCTTGGTTTACAAGACAGTTTTTTTCTTCTAGAAAACACATTATGAGTCACTCAGAGGAGCATGGGCCTACCTTAAAATTTTCACCATGTGTCATTAAATGTCATATAGTTCAACTGCAGGAAATTTTTTTCTCATAATGAGAAATGCAAAGCCTGGGCTGGTTTCAAGTTTTTATGTTTTTAATCCTGAAAAAAAATTAATGAGTTTATACAGATTAAAAAACATCTTACAATACAGTGACTCTGTCTCAACCAATTACCTTTTCAGCTACTAGATTAGTATTTTTACTTTTTTTTTTTTTCAGTTTTGGAATACCTATTTCTGGAAAGGGTTGGAGGTACCTAAGTAAAATAAAAGCAAAAATTATAAATGGTTAGAATGTGAAGGGATTTTTTAACATTTTCTTTCTCATTTTGTAGATGAAAATATATAGATGTCTTTGGGTAGTGGCCATGCCTGCTTTTGAACTCACATCTTCTAACACATCAAACGATATTAATTTTAACATACTAGGCTAGACTAAAAATTACAGTTAATGTGTCTTGAGTGTATGTCAGGCACTGTTCTAAGCTTTTCCTTGTATTATCTCATTTAATTTCACACAGTTCTTTGAGCTAAGTACTGTTATTTGTTTCCATTTTACAGATGAGGAAACTGGATACCAGAGAGATAAAGTACATTTCCCGGCACCGGGCATGGAGGAAGTAAGAGGACACGGATGTTAGCCCGAGTTCGTTTATTCCAAAATCCTCCAACACTCTTTTTTTTTTTTAATATTTTTATTGATTTTTGAGAGACAGAGAGAGACAGCTTGAGCAGGGGAGGGTCAAAGAGAGAGGGAGACTCAGAATTTGAAACAGGCTCCAGGCTCTTAGCTGTCAGCACAGAGCCGGACGCAGGGCTCGAACCCACAAACTGTGAGATCATGACCTGAGCCGAAGCTGGATGCTCAACCGACTGAGCCATAGGTGCTCCCCCCCAACACTCTTAACTGCTCTTACAGATTAACTGAACACAATACAGCCTTCAGTAAGAATTTGTCTTAAATTCAACTTTCAATTTTGATGATCAATTTTTCTAGTCTTACTAAACATTCAAGGGGGTAGGTATTCTTTTCATTTTATAAATCTAAAACATAAGGAGCAGATGGAAGAGTAACTGGAATCTTGATCCTAGGGTGATAGGAATTATAACATTAGAAATAATATGCTCTTATGTTTACAATATCAGCACACTAGGATGTTGCCGTTAATGCCTTTCCCAAGGAAGTGAGGCCAGGAGATGGCTATTAAGTCACCTCAAGATGAAAGGGCTTGGCTGTTCTAATAAAATAGGGTGAGTCTCTCTTCATTAATATCACACAGAACATCATCCTGAGATATGAATTACCATCAAGGCTCACATCTAGTGAAGCTTTTATGGTGTGGCAAAAACTGAACTAAGGGCTTTATCTACATTGTTTGTATTTATTACTTGGCAAGCGCACATGTGTTTTGTTGGGTACTGTTCCAAGAGCTTTATACATTGGTGTTGATTCCCACAAAAACTATATGAAGTTGATTCCACTGTTGCTATCATTTTATACATGAAGAAACCAAGTGACGGAGCCAAGGTTCTGACCCCTAGACCCAGAGTTAACTCTTAACCACCACCAGATCGTCTTCTGTATTTATTGTCCACATAGCGCCACAGAAGAGGTACTCTTCTCTCCTCTTTGAGGAAACTGAGGCCTGGAAAGTCTAGGTAAATAGCTCAAGCATTGTTTCTGCATAGCTGGAATGGAAACAAAGACACTTTAAGCCCAACATTGGGCCACAATGATTTTACTTAGCACATTATGTCCATTTGTGCTTGTCCTTCCCTCCCTCCCTCCTCTTTCTCTCTCCCTGCACCCTTCCTCTCTCTTTCTCTCTTTTATATAACAGAAACACAACATTTAAGAGTTTGACTACCTTCTGCAACCTGAAGTAACACCTCCAGCTTTGTCATTTTACAATTCTGCTGGAATATTAATTAACCTGTCACTTTAGTTATGTTAGTGTTTATCTTGCCTAACTTTTTACTATTAGTTACCAAAAACACCTTCACAATTTATATCACTCTCCAAAAGTAGCTTAGAATGCCCTGTTCATCTGGCATGGAGACTGGTTTGGCTTATCTCTAAAGAGAAAGAGCCACCAGGGACATGGGTTGAAAAGAAGATCACACTATGTCATGCCAATCGCTCCTACTAATGTTTTCAAAATATCATACATTGGTAATTGGCACAGAGTCTAACTCTGATGCTGGACATTTCCATAAAAGGAGATGTGATTTGGAAAATTTTTCAGTTCTAACATCTGGTTCTGGCACCACTAGCTTAGTGACTTCCATAAGTTATTTACCTCCTATTTCCCCATCTCTAAAATGGGAGGGTGGGGCACCTTCGTGGCTCAGTTGATTAAGCGGTTGACTTGAGCTCAAGTCATGATGTCAAGGTTTGTGAGTTCGAGCCCCACATGGGGCTCTGTGCTGACAGCTCAGAACCTGGAGCCTGCTTTGGATTCTGTCTCCCTTTCTCTACTGCACCCCCCACTCACACGTTTTCTCTCAAAAATAAATATTTAAAAATTTCTTTAAAAAAATAAAATGGGAGGGGGTGGGGAGAGTGAATAATGCGTATTTCGTAATGATCTTATAAGGACTAGAGATGATTCCTGTCAGTGTCAGGCAGACAGCAGGAATGTGTCTCAGCTGGTACCTCACATCATGCAGATATTCAAGAAGTGGTAGCCATTTGTATGTGCAGCACCCACATTGCTGACCTTTCAGTCATTGAACGTAGCAGGTTTTTATGTGGCATATAATTCATTCTAAACATAGCCATTGACATTGACATGTGGGGCATTAATTCCCTACCAACTCAAGAAAATTTTAGTAGTAAGATACTTCCTTTTGACAAGTATTCTTTGAGAATATTGGCTTTTGTTCAAAAAAATTTTTAATTATTTTTTTTGAGACAGAGAGAGACAGAGCATTGGC